>NC_056740.1:512068611-512218611 GCF_019279795.1 Protopterus annectens | reverse complement strand
CTTACAGATGTTAATAGCTGGTGGCACACAATGATCTAATCTAAAAAAAAATTTAAAAAAATAATATTGATACACAACAACACCTCATCCTCATATATATTATCATGGGTACAATGTAAATAATGCTATTTCATCATATATCTGATTAATAATATCAAACAAACGGAACAGCAAATTTTTTCCAAGGGAAAATATTTGCTGCTCTGTAAAAAAAAAAAAAGAAAAGAAACTTAAACACAAATTTAAGTGAGGGGCTTCGCCTCCCACACCCCGCCATGTGGGGGACTGTGCCACCACACCCCCCTACTTAAATATACCAACTCCCAGACTGCACCATAGTGGAGGAAATGGCAAAGTCCCAAAGACGGCCCACCGAATATTTTCCCTGGGAAAAAATTAGATGTTCCGTGACTTCCCTGTTTGCCATTTCGACAGTATCGGATCAACTAAATAGCATTCGCTATTTAGTCCATTCAATAGCATCATATAGACCCCAACACCCCATTCCCACATGACAATGTTGAAAGAGACCTTGTAAAACGTGCAGACAATTTTCTCTCCTTTACTCATATTGTTGCAACAGTGATTACAAAATCTTTATCTGGCACTGGTAATGACAAAGGCTATCTCCTCTAAATCCAAATAGGTCCTGATTCCTTTGTATTCTGTACTGGCCAGGTCTATCATGGAATTCAATGCCATTTTGGGATATGTCTTACTAGACATAGTAGGCAGTTAGAGAGATCCCAGAGGTTCCTAACAAAAAGATTGTGGGCATAAAAGACCTGAGGTACCAGAAGAGGCTGGGGGCTCTGTCCCTGCATTCAGTATCATTTAGACTCTTTGGGAGTTATCTGTAGGTTCTTTTGCTTTGTAGAGTTTTAAAGACAGGCAGCATTGCTTATCTCAAGAAGTGCAAAGCTTGCTTTCTGACCCGGAGGCATGCACAAGACTGAGCAAGGGCAGATTAACAGGAAGGGAGCCATGCCGGATCCTAAAGATAAGCCTACGAATGTGTCCACCCCTTCCGAGATGATATGGAACAGGGCTAAAAGAGATACTCCAGGTCTGACTCTTTGTTCTAACAGCTTTGGCATAGCGCCTATCTGAATCTGAATCTGAAGGTATTGATGTTGGAAAGGGTTCTAGAACTTGGGGTACATGATAGAGGTCAGTCTTCAGATGAGTACCTTGACAAATTTCTTAATCCTTTACCAGATGATGGGAAGGCAAAGTTATTTGACCTAGCTTTAGAGAGTAATGTTGGTGCCATTTCTGCATTGTTGTCTGGAAGTTTTGGAATGTTTTCCATAGGACAGACCTCAACTTCAGTTTTGCTCAACCTTCAGAACAGGCCAGGGAGTGTTGATGTTGCAAGAAGGGCTGAGGTGGTTGAATGTGAAATTAGCATTACTCGGATTTGTCTCCCATGATCATGTTAAACCCTTTCAGCTACTGCCTCAGCTGGGTCCCTGATCACTGCTCACATGCTAGCCAGTGTTAAAGAGAAGATTCACAGGAGGGACTTTGTAGAGATATTTGGCTCAGTGGATACTGAGGGGGATTCAATGAATCATGGATGCAGATAATGTAGGCAACAAGGACCCAAGCCAGGTGCTGTCATTGTTGGCATACTTCTTGGTCATTAGGGGGTCTCACCACATCAAAGGGTACTCAGGCTGGTCATCCAGAGATTAAGGAAATTGAAAGAAATGAACAAGTCGATTAGGTGGGACCCAAGTCACCCTGACATATGGTTGAGTGCAATATGGATAAGCTGATAAATTGTTGTTTTGTTGTTGTAGCTGTTGTTTTTGGAATTATTGAATTCCTAACTGAAATTGTCAAGACATAGCTTTTGCTGGCATTCTGAAACTTCTTTTTCTGTGAAATTCTACCATAGCATGAGGTCATGCTGGATAAGCAGTGCTAGAGTATAGCTGAAAATATTGAAGAATGGCAGGCTTTTTTCAGAGAGTTGCTCTTTTTTTGTTGGTTTTCAATTGTGACAGGATAAAAATAATGTAAATGCAGTCATATTCAGGTTTGTAATGTAATCAGTATTGTACTGATCTTTGTACATTTACTTCATAAAGAAATAAGTTCACATTTCATTCAGAAGCATTTAAATAATGCACCAAATTCCACTTACTTGCCCAAGACCAGCTGTGTGTGTGTGTGTGTGTGTGTGTGTGTGTGTGTGTGTGTGTGTGTGTGTGTGTGCGTGTGTGTGTGTGTGTGTGTGTGTGTGTGTGTGTGTGTGTGTGTGTGTGTGTGTGTGTGTGTGTGTGTGTGAGTGCGTCTGTATGTGTAATAATGTGTGAGACATCTTTTTTGAGGATCATTATGGTACTCTTCATAGCTAATTTTTAAACAGATCCAGACGGTTCACTAACTTCTTTCCATTCGTGGCAAACAAAAATATTTTACCCACACACTGCTGCCACTCAAAACATTAACAAAAGCAACAGTGCTCCGCTGTGAACCAACAGGGATAACATTAGGTGTGACCACAAAATGAAAGAAACAGTCATCAGTTGCAGCAAAAGGAATTCATTATATTCTAGCAGAACCAAAACTAGTCATGATTTCCTGAACACCTTACACTGAGATATGTAGGAAGCCAAACAGCATCAACATCAGCATCTGTATCATCACCTCAACTCCTGCTGAACTCAATAAGTTTCACATTTGAAAGGATTTAGAACTCCAACATCAGAAATTAAATGTACAGCTTTGGCATCACTCCTATCACTAGAAAAAACACTACAGTGCTCAGAACTGCTTTCATGCACTGAACTGGCAGCTTGAGTGGAATGTCATATACAGGCAGTCCCCAGGTTATGGACAGCCATCTGGCATGCAGGACAGACCATAGATACGAATGAGCTGCCACAATGTTGGAAATAACGTGAAAAAAATTAAATCATTAAACTTGCTAAAATCTGTGTGTGTGTGTGTGTGTGTGTGTGTGTGTGTGTGTGTGTGTGTGTGTGTGTGTGTGTGTGTGTGTGAGAGAGAGAGATTGAGAGAGAGTGAGAGCGATGTGTGAGAGAATGCAGGTATGACTGATGAGGTGACTTTGAGTGTGAGAGATCAGAAGAGTGGGGGCAATGCGTGTATGAATGAGGATGTGATGTTGCACCACATTGGCCCAGTGGGGGACATACATTGAGAAGATGATAGATACACACACAGCATTTCCAGATGCAGCTAACCGCATCAAGTGTAATTTCCCTTAAGAGCACACAGATCACAGTATGGCGGGCCCTTATCTCTGTTTAGTTGGGTGGATGCAAATTAGCTAAGGAATGAAACCAAAACACTGAGTATGACTGGAGTGTCCTCAGAGGTCATGAAATTAACTTGAGGGGACCCTTAGGGAATCTGTGCTAGGACATCTACTATTCTGCATATACTTCTCTGATATCCATACAAAAAAAATGTGGATCTCTGTATATCCAAACTTGTTGATAAGTGCAAACTGGGTGTCATCTTCTAATCCCTTCCTGACATGTAGAAACTGCAACTATCAAACAAACGGAACAGCAAATTTTTTCCAAGGGAAAATATTTGCTGCTCCATAAAAAAAAAAAAAAGAAACTTAAACACAAATTTAAGTGAGGGGCTTCGCCTCCCACACCCCGCCATGTGGTGGACTGTGCCCCCACACCGCCCTACTTAAATATACCAACTCCCAGACTGCACCATAGTGGAGGAAATGGCAAAGTCCCAAAGACGGCCCACCGAATATTTTCCCTGGGAAAAAATTTGATGTTCCGTGACTTCCCTATTTTGCCATTTCGACAGTATCGGATCAACTAAGTAGCATTCGCTATTTAGTCCATTCAATAGTGTCATATAGACCCCAACATCCCATTCCCACATGACAATGTTGAAAGAGACCTTGTAAAATGTGCAGACAATTTTCTCTCCTTTACTCATATTGTTGCAACAGTGATTACAAAATCTTTATCTGGCACTGGTAATGACAAAGGCTATCTCCTCTAAATCCAAATAGGTACTGATTCCTCTGTATTCTGTACTGGCCAGGTCTATCATGGAATTCAATGCCATTTTGGGATATGTCTTACTAGACATAGTAGGCAGTTAGAGAGATCCCAGAGGTTCCTAACAAAAAGATTGTGGGCATAAAAGACCTGAGGTACCAGAAGAGGCTGGGGGCTCTGTCCCTGTATTCAGTATCATTTAGACTCTTTGGGAGTTATATGTAGGTTCTTTTGCTTTGTAGAGTTTTAAAGACAAGCAGCATTGCTTATCTCAAGAAGTGCAAAGCTTGCTTTCTGACCCGGAGGCATGCACAAGACTGAGCAAGGGCAGATTAACAGGAAGGGAGCCATGCCGGATCCTAAAGATAAGCCTGCGAATGGGTCCACCCCTTCCGAGATGATATGGAACAGGGCTAAAAGAGATGCCCCAGGTCTGACTGTTGTTCTAACAGCTTTGGCATAGTGCCTATCTGAATCTGAATCTGAAGGTATTGATGTTGGAAAGGGTTCTAGAACTTGGGGTACATGATAGAGGTCAGTCTTCAGATGAGTACCTTGACAAATGTCTTAATCCTTTACCAGATGATGGGAGGGCAAAGTTATTTGACCTAGCTTTAGAGAGTAATGTTGGTGCCATTTCTGCATTGTTGTCTGGAAGTTTTGGAATGTTTTCCATAGGACAGACCTCAACTTCAGTTTTGCTCAACCTTCAGAACAGGCCAGTGAGTGTTGATGTTGCAAGAAGGGCTGAGGTGGTTGAATGTGAAATTAGCATTACTCGGATTTGTCTCCCATGATCATGTTAAACCCTTTCAGCTACTGCCTCACCTGGGTCCCTGATCACTGCTCACATGCTAGCCAGTGTTAAAGAGAAGATTCACAGGAGGGACTTTGTAGAGATATTTGGCTCAGTGGATACTGAGGGGGATTCAATGAATCATGGATGCAGATAATGTAGGCAACAAGGACCCAAGCCAGGTGCTGTCATTGTTGGCATACTTCTTGGTCAATAGGGAGTCTCACCACATCAAAGGGTACTCAGGCTGGTCATCCAGAGATTAAGGAAATTGAAAGAAATGAACAAGTCGATTAGGTGGGACCCAAGTCACCCTGACATATGGTTGAGTGCAATATGGATAAGCTGATAAATTGTTGTTTTGTTGTTGTAGTTGTTGTTTTTGGAATTATTGAATTCCTAACTGAAATTGTCAAGACATAACTTTTGCTGGCATTCTGAAACTTCTTTTTCTGTGAAATTCTACCATAGCATGATGTCATGCTGGATAAGCAGTGCTAGAGTATAGCTGAAAATATTGAAGAATGGCAGGCTTTTTTCAGAGAGTTGCTCTTTTTTTGTTGGTTTTCAGTTGTGACAGGATGAAAATAATGTAAATGCAGTCATATTCAGGTTTGTAATGTAATCAGTATTGTACTGATCTTTGTACATTTACTTCAGAAAGAAAAAAAGTTCACATTTCATACAGAAGCATTTAAATAATGCACCAAATTCCACTTACTTGCTCAAGACCAGCTGTGTGTGTGTGTGTGTGTGTGTGTGTATGTGTGTGTGTGTGTGTGTGTGTGTGTGTGTGTGTGTGTGTGTGTGTGTGTGTGTGTGTCTGTGTGTGTGTGTGTGTGTGTGTGTGTGTGTGTGTGTGTGAGTGAGTGCGTGCGTCTGTATGTGTAATAATGTGTGAGATATCTTTTTTGAGGATCATTATGGTGCTCTTCATAGCTAATTTTTAAACAGATCCAGACGGTTCACTAACTTTTTCCCATTTGTGGCAAACAAAAATATTTTACCCACACACTGCTGCCACTCAAAACATTAACAAAAGCAACAGTGCTCTGCTGTGAACCAACAGGGATAACATTAGGTGTGACCACAAAATGAAAGAAACAGTCATCAGTTGCAGCAAAAGGAATTCATTATATCCTAGCAGAACCAAAACTAGTCATGATTTCCTGAACACCTTACACTGAGGTATGTAGGAAGCCAAACAGCATCAACATCAGCATCTGTATCATCACCTCAACTCCTGCTGAACTCAATAAGTTTCACTTTTGAAAGGATTTAGAACTCCAACATCAGAAATTAAATGTACAGCTTTGGCATCACTCCTATCACTAGAAAAAACACTACAGTGCTCAGAACTGCTTTCATGCACTGAACTGGCAGCTTGAGTGGAATGTCATATACAGGCGGTCCCCAGGTTATGGATATCCATCGGGCATGCAGGACAGCCCATAGATACAAATGAGCTGCCACAATGTTGGAAATAACGTGAAAAAAAATTAAATCATTAAAATTGCTCAAATCTGTGTGTGTGTGTGTGTGTGTGTGTGTGTGTGTGTGTGTGTGTGTGTGTGTGTGTGTGTGTGAGAGAGAGATTGAGGGAGATTGAGAGAGAGTGAGAGTGATGTGTGAGTGAATGCAGGTATGAATGAGGAAGTGACTGTGTATGTTTGAGATCGGGAGAGTGAGAGCAATGTGTGAGAGATTGCAGGTATGAATGATGAGGTGACTTTGAGTGTGAGAGATCAGAAGAGTGGGGGCAATGCGTGTATGAATGAGGATGTGATGTTGCACCACATTGGCCCAGTGGGGGACATACATTGAGAAGATGATAGATACACACACAGCATTTCCAGATGCAGCTCACCACATCAAGTGTAATTTCCCTTAAGAGCACACAGAGACCACAGTCAGTCCGGGGCTGGTTTCTCCCTCTTTCTGTAGATCACTATTAAGACTCCCCATTGGCACAGCTATAGGATTGACATCTCAGCTGAGTAGCCAAGCCAAGACCTCCAACACCCTCTCTGTCCAGCCAGTGCTTTGTGTCCCTGTCCAAGTAGCTGACACATGCACTCTTTGAGGTTTTTAGTGAACAAACCAATGTAGACCACGACAATCCTTCGATAAAACACTAATTTAATATGACAAGGCAAAATTCAACAAGCAGTTTTTAACACAGATAAGCGCTTTCGGGCTCTGCCCTTCTTCAGATCTGAAGAAGGGCAGAGCCCGAAAGCGCTTATCTGTGTTAAAAACTGCTTGTTGAATTTTGCCTTGTCATATTAAATTAGTGTTTTATCGAAGGATTGTGGTGGTCTACATTGGTTTGTTCGCTAAAGATTTTTTTGTACTCTGTGGACCTTCAGTCAGTTTTCTCAATTTGTTTTCTTTGCTACTCTTTGAGGTTTGATTTACACAGACACACACACACACACACCTGGGAAAGGCAGGCACAGGTTTACTAGCTATGCGTCCTTCTGCCCAGACTATAAGGTAGTTATTACTGCCACCAACCAACTTTCATCAGCTACTTTAAGACCCTTAACAAAGGATGTCCAATCTTACTGTGTAATGTTACTATTAATACAAATGGTAGTTTGACCAAGAGAAAGTACTGTCAGAACATAAATAAGTCTCACAAAGATCAGCTACAATGAAACGTTTAAGTATATTTAATAATAAATAATAAAAGAACAAGACAATACTATATATATATATATATATATATATATATGTATATATATATATATATATATATATATATATACACACACACACGCGCACACACACACACACACACACACACACACACACACACACACACACACACACACACACACACACACACAGTGACATCAGAGTTCAAAGTCACAGGAGACATTTAAAACAACATTGTAGGACAGTCTCACATGAATAAAAAAAATAAAACATCTAAGCTATGCTTCACAATATTCCTGACTGAATCTATGAGAATTATACTGTATCCTAGTTTACTTACTTACAGAGCAAGCAAGGCAGATGTGGTGAGTGGGTCTTCCAGCTGATGTTGTCAGGTCAAAGAAAAATACAGAATAACCAGTCTCTCTCAGAGAGTTCTTTAATTAATATCTCAAATATTACTGCTGGGATAGTTTGCACAATAACATCATTTATTGACATCTGACTCTATCCCTGATGAAAAACAACCATTGATGAAGCTGGTAGCATTTAGCATCTACCGGTGAAAATACATACACAATGGCTTTTCCTCAAATCTTGGTACTTGCTGGAAGGCATTAAACAATAAATCAATTGCAAGACAATGCAGATAGCCTCTAGTTCTAGGCATTGTGTCTGTTACTGCACTGACACTGAAAGATAACATCCTTTTATTACATGGCCATAAAGTAATTTAATTTTCTGCTATTTTTTTCTGGAGTTAACCTCTTGCGTTCCAGTTTCCATTGTTAAAATATATACATCTAAACAGTTACAATAATTTATGCACATTTCTGTTCTTTTCCAGTAGTGTATAACTTGGTTACATTACGCTCAGTACTTTACAAACCCTTTTCAACACACACTTGTGTACCATCCACATAACATACAGTTCTAATACATTTGTAACACAAGCATCTGACATGAAGCTTGTTGACATTCACAAATGACACATAACCACAGGTGTGCTGGCAGCATCTCCTTTTGTTACACTTTTATATAAATCATGTTAATATTCAAAAATGACATATTATTTACAAAATTCAAGATAGCTGGGCTGGCAGTATCTCCTTTTGTGACAACCCCCCTCCTCCGAAGACTGAATCTAGTTTTTCAAGTGATCCAGGAGAAATGTTACTTGAGAGGGTTGAACCTATCTTGGAATACATTACCCCATTCCCTCTCTTGAGATTCCAGCTACCTTGGCATTACTGACCCCAGTACAGTGCTGCACTGCCTATTATATGCCTGCAACCCTAGGTTCTACCATAGTAATTTGGGATTTGGCTGGCTGGCTGGCTCCCTGTAGCCCTAAATCCCCCTAATACTCCTTCTGCCTCTTACTACAAATGCTTATCACAAGGGCCTCCCTATCACGGAAAGGTTTCATCGTGTTAACATGGTACAATTTGTGTCCCTGCCTCCTGCCTAGCAGTTCTAACAGATTGTTAACATCACTGACCTTCCTAACCATTTTGCAGGCTCCCTCCCAGACTGCCTGCACCTTGTTGTGTCTGACAGGAATGAGAATCATAACCTGCTGCTCCACAGCATGCTTTCTAGCTTGAGCATTCTTGTCTTACCAGACATTTTTCTGCTGTTGGGCTTCTGCCAAGTTCTCCTGGGCCAAGCCCATGAGTTCCCTGAGCTTTATCCTGAGGTTTAGGACATGTGCCAGAACAGACTCCTTGTGGGATTCACACTCACCCCCATTCATCATGGATCAAATCTAGAGGTCCCTCACCCTATGCTCATACAGCAACTCAAAGAGTGAAAAAGTGTGTATTCCTGGGGCATCTCCCTGTAAGAAAACTATAGATGGAGCAAAGATTTGTCCCACACTCTCTTAAACTGGTCTACAAATGCCCATAGCATGGTCTATAGTGAAGAGTTTAACCTCTCAACCAGACCATTAGTCTGGGGATGGAAGGGGTGGTCTTTAGGTGCTTCACTCCACAGAGCTTCCACAGAGAAGCCGGCAGGTCTGACATGAAATTGGCACCTCTTTCAGTCAGTATTTCTTTTGGGAAACTTACCCTGCTGAAAATCTCTAACAAAGCATTTTCAACCTTTTCTGGCTCAATGAAGGACAGAGACACTGCTGCAGGGTATCTGGTAGCATAATCTACTACCAGTAGGATATACTTCATCACTGTGGAACTTGGGGTACTCAGAGGCCTCACAATATCCATAGCTACCCTCTGAAATGGCTCCACAATCACAAGCAAAGGTATGAAAGGAGCTCTCACATTGTCTCCTGCCTTGCCTACTTTTTGGCACTGCTCACAGGTCCTGCAGTACCCTGTTAAATCTCTAGAAATCCCAGGCCAATAGAAGTTCTGCATAATACTGCTCTTATAGATTCATAGGTAAGTACTAGGCTATCTGCCCAAGGGCATTTATAAGCCTAGCTAGAGTGTGTTGGCTTTCGCCACCCCATTGATTAATTAACTGATCCTCTGTCAAGCAGAGCCAATGAAGTGATCCCAGGGGTGTATTTTCTGCTACCATTCACTCATCAAGGTTTCTCTTGAAGAGTGTTAGTGAAGGGCTCTGCCTGATGTAATTTGGAATTTTGTTCCAAAGCATGGGGAGTCTCTGTGACAGGAATCTATCCCTCCAGCATGTTCTATTTATTGTTGTGGTGAGGTTTAGCTCACTAGAGCACGTGGCTTGCAGTGACTTGGATTTCTTTAGGTGGAGCATGTCCATCAATTCTGAGTTGGACATGGCTTTGTAAGTCAAGCAGAAATCACCTCTGGGTACGCGATATGCCACTGAGTACAGCCAGAGTTTCTTCAGTTGGGCTGCATAGGACATATATTTGAGGACAGTAATCCTCTTGGTGAGGTACTTTTGTGGTCTTTCCAGCTGTTGGAAGTGTCTTGTGAGGTACATCACAAATGGGGCACTATATTCTATGATGGGTCTAATGAGTGATGAGTAAAGGGGCACTATAACCTCTTTATTTCTAGATGTGAACCCTTTAATAATTAGTTGGGCCACAGAGAAGGATTTACTAACTACTCTGGCAATATGATTGTCAAATAAGAGATTACTATCTACCTGGGTCCCCAGATCTCTTATTACCTCTTCTGTATTAAGGGGGCTGCCATCTACGTGGTAATTCATGGGTGTTTTGTTTTTCCCTAACAGGATGACTATGCATTTTTTGGCATTTAGCTTGTGGCCATGACTGTGACACCAGGTGTCCATCTCAGTAAGGCCCTTTTGGAGGAAGTCTGTGTCAACCGGAGAGTCAGTTATGGCTCCCAGTTTGCAGTCATCGGCGAACTTGGTTAGCCATAGTTCTCCTGTGTTTGCCTGTACTTCTGAGAAGTATATGCCGAACAGTAGGGTCCCAGGACCGAGCCTTGCAGGACACCACTTGTGACTGGTTTAGAGTCGGACCTGGAGCCCACTATTCTTACCGTGTGAGTTCTGTCTGTAAGCCAGTTGGCAACCCATCTCTTGATGTAGGGGTTTATATTCAGTCTGGTGAGTTTTTCTGTAATACCTGAGTGGGGAATGGTGTCAAAAGTTTTGGAGAGGTCAAGGTAGGCTGTGTGAACCACCTTTCCCTCATCTATGGCCTTGGTGACTGTCTAGAAAAAGTCAATCAGGTTTAGTAGGCATGATCTGCCCTTAACAAAGCTGAACTGGGTCGGGTCAAGTGTTTGGAGGTTACCAATGTCTTTGTTAATGAGTTCCATGATGATGCACTCCATAGCCTTGCAGACCAGGCTAGTCAAGCTTATGGAGTGATAGTTACCAGGGTCAGTTGTGGCCCCTCCATTGTGGAGAGGAATAACCATTGCTGTGTGCTACTCTGTGGGTATGTAGCCTGTGGAGAGGCTGAGGTTGAACAGCGTGTTTAGGTGGGGGGTTAGTTTGTTCTGTAGTTCATGCAAGACGCAGCCTGGGACACCATCTGGTCCCATTGACGCTGTGTTTTTGGTGTTTGAAAGGGCTGTTTTCACCTGTGCGTCTGTGATTTTTGGGACACTACACTTTTCTGGTATTGCTGTGGACCCTTTTGGAGGTGAGAGGGGGGTGAAGTTTGCACTGCATCTATCTATCAGGGGTTTGGCAATATCAGTAGGTTCAGTATATTTTGTGCTATTTTGCACTAGTTCAGTGCATATCTGTGAGTTGCCACTTAGATTCTTAACGTAGCTAAATAAGGTTTTGTGGTTATCTTTTGAATCTGTGGCTATTTTTCTTTCGAAGTTAGCCTTGAATGATTTCATGAGGGACCTTAATTTCTTACTGATACTGATCAGGGATGTCTTTCCTTCTTGAGATTTACTTTTTTTCTGAACTAGTTTCCTCCTTCTATTGTATAGCCTGTTTACTGCAGGGGTCCACCAAACTGGTTTCCTTCTCTTAGAGGAGCGAGTCTTGGTTTTGCTAGGGAGGGCATGATCCATGCATCCTTGTAGCTGCTCATAGAGTGCATTTGTAAAAGTTTCTGCATCTTGGACAGCGTTATCCTTTAGTGTGGGGGCTGTGAAACTTACCACCTCTGCATTCCCTCCAGTACAGCTTTTTTGATTGTGTACCTTTAGCTCCTAGTGGGCGTGGCTTGAGTCTTTAAAAAATAAAGTTATCACCTTACAATTCTAACAAATACTCATTGACATAGGTCAAATATCAATACAATTGTGTTTGCCATCATGTATGCTTCAAGATAAAATATTCTGATACCTCGTATAGGGCATGGTTTTGTTTTTAATATATATGTGAACAAGTACAAGGTATATTTTGCCCCTAGAGAGAGACAGGAGGTAACTGCAGATGCACCTGGAGGCGTCACTCAGATGTAATGAGTTAAGTAAGGTGAAGTTTTCTTTAGAAAAGTTTTTTACTGTGGTTTTCTTAGTTGGGGGTGGTGGTGGGATGTGGACATCCAGAGTGATTAGTTTATGGTCTGATCTAACCAGTGACGAGTTGACCTCTGGTGCGGAACACCTGTCGCCCATGTTGGTGATGACCAGATGACCAGATCCAATATATTTTCACCTTTGGTAGGGGAGTTTACCAGCTGATCCAGGGCATTTGAGTTGATGAATTCCAAGAAGCGCTAGGCCTGGGAATTTGTACTCAAGTAGTTTTCCCAATGAATGGTAGGGTAATTGAAATTGCCCAGTATCAGGGTGTTCAGTAGGACCTTCATATTTTCCAGTGTCTCCAGAAAGGTGGAGTGGTGGTCCTGGGTCATGGAGGGTGATCTGTAGCAGGCCACAATTTGCATTGCAGATTTGCCCGATGTTAGTTGCACATGGATGGTCTCAGAGGTATCATGCTGCACCACTAACCTGGAGGTGTAGGTATCCTTGATGAATATGGATACACCCCCTCCTTTTGTGTTTCGGTCCGTGTTCTGTGGCTGAAACATGTGGTTTGAGTAGTAGCCCGGTAGAGCTGGGGTGCTCTCTGGAGCCTTGAACCAGGTTTCAGTTACTGCACAGATGTCGACGTTCTCCATACTGAGGAGTGCTTCGAGCATGTGCATTTTGAGATTTAAACTCCTGGCGTTGAGTAGCATAACCCTCAGTTTTTTGTTAATTGTGCTGTTTACAGAGGTGGGTTTGACATTTGAGTCTTGCCTAAAAAAGGAACTATGGGGCCAGTATTCAAAAGCCTAGGGGTGACAGGTGCAAGTCATCTCTTGTGAAGCAACACGGCTTGTCGAGCATGTCGTCCCAGGCTGACAGACACTGCATCCCCTTTGAATGACACCAGAAGCTTAGCCATTTGTTGAAATTGATCATTTTTTTCTTTATACTGAGGTATCATTCTTGGTGAGGGCAGGATGCTACTCAGGGTCAGGGTCATACCAGCCTGGGCTGCATGATCAGAGAGCTCTTCCATGTCTCTTTTCATGTAGTCCAGGGAGGTACATCTCAGGTCATTCACACCAACATGAACAATGACAGAGTCATATTTGTACTTGTTCTGGAGTGACCTGAGTGCTTGTGTTATGTGGCAGATTCTGGCTCCAGACAGGCAGCTAACAGTAACCTTCAGCTTGTCCAGCCTAGTGAGTGGCACGTCAGTGTGCCTGACTATAGAGTCACTTATTACTAGTGTGTTAGGTATATTATTTTGCCTTAAGGTCTGTGATTGTGTGGCACACTGATTTTATGTGTTGTCTGGTTTGTGACGGGAAGTGCAGGTTGTTTGAGTGTCTGCTTTGGAGGTCTCTGATGCTTTTGTAGGTTTTCATTTAGAGCCTCCAAGTATGATTTTGTGTATTTATGTGTATTTTTTGCCAGTGCTGTTTTAGTAGGTCTTTGTGTGGTTGGAGGTGTGGTGCAAGTGTTAACCTTCTCCTCTTGACTGTCTGTTCCAGTCTTGGGTGGAGACAGCTTAGCTTCCAGTTTGGCTGTATAATTGCATCTCTTGCATATGTTAGTGTTCTGTGGTAGGAGGAGAGGGTTGTCTGTGTACATGAGGCAGTTGTAACATTGCCTCAGGATACCCAGATTCACCAGCTGGACTGGAGAGTGCACCTGAAGTTGCCCTTTGGTCTTGCCTGAATAGTATGGTGAGCTGCTTAGTCGCTTGGCTGGTGAGGGGTGAATAAAGAGCTTTGCCCTGCTGGGCAATCAGTGTCAGGGTATATTAGTGCTTGCTATTAGGTCTGAGCAAGTGCTGGGCTGTAAGATGCTTTTTGAGTGCTTAGGTTGAGAGTTAGACTAGTTTCAAGGGAAAAGCTGAAGAGGAGACTTAGTGGAGCCGGGAATAATTTAAGCATAGCTAACCGGCACTGCCCGGTGCGCAAAACCATGCAAACGCTTTTTTATAGTAGGGAAATGAAAGAGATAGAAATTAGCCCAAAATGGCCAATAAACTACTAACTTCTGGGCTGAAACCCCTCCTCCAGGGACAGATAGGTTGCATCAGAGCTCCCCTCTCTCACAGGTGAACAGAGAAACTTCCTTCTATCTAAGTAAGGTATGGGCAACTCAGAAACTAGTATTGCAGCCCTGAATTCAGCACTAGCCTGAAAACTGGACTATACTAGCTTAGAAAGGCGGGAAACATGGAATGTTTTCGTTTTTTTTTTTTATTTTTTTTGAAAAGATAAGGCAAAAACAGAACAGCTTTAAACGACTACAAACCATCAGAAAAGGCTATCGCACTTTAGAGTATAGCCTACAACAGTTAAACAAATTATGTAAACAAAAAACAACATTTTAAAAGTGCAGGCAGTCAAATAAGTACAATATGTGAAAAAAAACTTTTAAATCACAATAAATGCTGGAAAATGTGCGTTTAGGCAGAAAACTGTTAAGTACAGCAAGAAAGTACAGAAAACTGATACTTAATCTTTGTACACTGAATCTCTGTAAACTGATACTTAATCTTTGTACACTTTATTTGCCCATATGACCTGCAAAGGGAGTGTCATGGGCTATGGCTAGAAGTGCCAGATGGTAGGCTCTGGGCACAACCAACTGATGTATTCCTTCACCCTCTAGCCCTCCCTCAGGGGTCAACTCCTTATACAGTAACCCTTTGTCCCAGTATACAGATTCCCTCTTTCCTTGAGAATCAGGTGCCACATTAGGGTCTGAGAGCTGAGCCTGTCTCAACTCTCTCTTTGTAACCATTCCCAGCTCCCCTTCCACAGGAAGTCTGGTATCTTCTGACACTGGTGCCTCACTGTCAGCCTGGGTACTACTACTCACCTCTACCTTTGCAGTTATTCTGTCCAAGGGAACATCAATACCCACAAGCAGCTGTGGCTCAGCTTCAGTCTCACTGCTACAGGGTAGCTCCCTCCCTGAAGTAATCACCTCAGCAGTCTTGGCTTCAAGTGTGCAATCTGTCTGGGTCAACTTCAGGCTACCAGACCCGCATGCTTGTCTCCAAGCCTGACTGCGTGTAACTGCATGCACGCAAGGTACTGCATTATCAAAATGATTCGCTATCAGGACATCTGCAGGGATTTCCTCAAACACAACTACTTGCTTGCTTCCTTTTCCAACTTCCAGTCAAGATGAACTCTAGCCAAAGGTATTTGAAATGGGGTCCCTCCTAAAGCTCTGACTTGAGTAGACTGCCCAAACAAGTAGTGCTCCTGTTTAACCATCGCAGGCTTCACAATGGTTAGGTCAGAGGCTGTGTCATTCTTAGCAGTGGCCTGTTTCCCATCTAGGGGGGATATAACCTCTTGTGATAGTTTGGTACCCTTGTCGTCTCCAGACAATTTACTGCTGGCATTCTGTTATTCCCATTTACTGGCTCTCCCAACTTTTGTTCCCCACTTTGCCTCCATGGACATCTATATGCCACATAGCCTCAGTGGTTGCATTTAAAACATTTAAACCTTGGTCCTGGCCATGTACCTAAACCAGTGGCTTCCCCTGCTATTGGCAGACTCAGTTGGGGAAGTTTAGGCTGAGCACCATGGGTTCTCTTAGACCCATGTGCAGCAGTGGGTATCCCTTGCCTGTGCAGTGATGCCCTGCTTACTAGGTATACATCTCCCTTTTTCCCCAACTCATCTGCGGTCCTGTATTCCTGTCTGCCAACCAGATTCTCATGTCCTCAGGTAAATTGCTAAGGGCTTTTCCCCTCACCAAAAGGTCTTCCAGCTCTTCAAAAGTGGTAATCTGACACCCACTCACCCATCTGTGAAAATAAGTGCTTAACTCAGCAATATATTCACACACACTTTCATCTACCTTACGTCTGTGCTCACAAAACTTTTTTTCTATAAGCTTCAGGTGTTAACTTAAAACACTCTAATAAACAATTTAACAGTATTATAATTTATGCAATCAGTATCAGACAATTTACAAGTGACAGCTTTACCATGAAGTAAGGGGGTCAGGAACCATACCCAGAGATCTTGTTCAGGATTATACTGTTTAAATACTGTTTCAAACATATGAATAAAACCATCAAAATTATCATCCTCTGTAAATTGTGGAAGAAATTTACTGCCCATTGTTGCTTCTGGGTTTGGGTTACTCCCTTCCCCAGTACCTCCATGACCCTGGCAAAGAGTCAGCATCTCTTTTTCACGCTGCCTCTTCCTCTCATTTTCTTCAACTTCCAGATATCTCAGACTCTCTGCTGATTCTGCTTTGAAGCATTTGGCCTCCAGTTCAAGTCTCTTTAACTCTAGATGGATTTTTATGTCCTCTGTAAAAAGGTTGAACTGTCCATTTTCTCTGTAAAAAGGTTGAACTGTCCATTTCTGAGAGCTGTGCATCTGCAAAGCCAGCCTGGTTGTCTTCCTGGTTGCTAGTCTATGAAGCAGCTGTGCCCAAGGCTGCAAACATTTCTGCTTGTCAGGTAGCCATGCACCAGTCCTTTGGCCTGGCACATCTCAGCCAACTGGCTCCTTGTTAGCTTGCCATACTCCTCTGCTGACATCACTCACTGCTCTCCCTGACTAACTAAGCTCACAAAAAAAATTACAGTGATATGAAACTCTGAATGCTCATTGTGTGGCTGATTAAGAAACAGTACAAACACCTTCCTTAGTGACCACTGTTTACAGTCTAGAGGAATTCAATATCCACACCACTGAATCCAAATATGTGGATATCTCACCACTGTCAACCAATATAATGTGATGCCCCACCACTGGCCCAGTAATCAAGCAGCCTCAGTCCTCACCACTAGTGCCAGTAGGGGATGTTCAATGAGAGGATGACAAGTACACAGACAATATTTCCACATGCAGCTTTCTGCATCAAGTGTAATTTCCCTTAAGAGCACACAGAGACCACAGTCAGTCCAGGGATGGTCTCTCCCTCTTTCTTCAAATCCCAAATAAGACTCCCCTCTAGCACAGCTATAGGGTTGAAATCTCAGCAGAGTGGCCAAGCCAAGACCTCCAGCACCCTTTCTGTCCAACCAGTGCTTTGATTCTCTGCACAAGTAGCTGACACACACACACTCTTTGATGTTTGATTTACACACACACACACACACACACACACACACACACACACACACACACACACACACACACACACACACACACTTGGGAAAGGCTGGCACAGGTTTACTAGCTACGGGTCCTTCTGCCCAGATTATAAGGTAGTTATTATTGCCACCAGCTAACTCTTCATCAGCTACTTTAAAGCCCTTAACAATGGGTGTCCAATCATACTGTGTAATGTTACTATCAATACAAATGGTAGTTTGACCAAGAGGAAGGCTATTATCAGTGGCTCACAGTGTCACCAAATAAATATGTGAATACTCTCAGAACTTAAATATGTCTCAGCCACAATGAAATGATATATATATATATATATATATATATATATATATATATATATATATATATATATATATATATAGTAACATTGAGTTCAAAATCACAAGAAATATTTGAAACAACATTGCAGGACAGTCTAAATAAAAATAAAAAAAAAATCTAAACAATGTCACAACATTTAGCATCTACTGGTGAAAATACATATGCAAAGGCTTTTTCCTCAAATCTTGGTTTGCTTGGCATTAATTAATAAAACACGTTAACCTCTTGTAGTCCAGTTTCCATCATTAAAATATACACATCCAAACATTTACAATAGTGTATTCTTAGAGCAAGAAATCTGGACAAAGCCATAAATAAAAGTGGGACAAATGCCCGAAAATAGGGACAATTTTAATAAATATTGCTTTTACAAACTTAGGAAGTTGTTAGAATAGCAGGTTTTGCATTAGCATGAATTTTCTGAAGGGTATGAATTCTGAGACTCAAATGTCTGTCATTATTTTCTAACTTCAGTATTTATTTTTGCTACATAAGCACAATTTTATGAAAAATGGATAAAAAATATGAGGCAAAAGTCTGGACATTCTGTGAAAATCCAGTACAGTTGAGAGATATGGTTTGTGTGTATGTGAATAAGTCCTCATAGACACTGCATTTAATAAGATTTCTTAAACCAGCTTTGTTGATAGGAAGTAAGGAAGCATAGCTCATAGGAAATAAAGAAGCATAGCTACAGTATACAGTATTATGCTTAAGAGTTTTTTTAAGTGTTTCTAAAGTGTTTTATATGCAAAGAAAAGTAAAATAAATACTAGACTGAGGCAAATATTTGACTAAGTGACATTTAATAAGAACCATATGTATATGTTTCAACTTACATACAAATTTGACTTAAGGACAGACTAAAAAAATGGATCTTGTCCTTAACCTGGGACTGTCTGTATGACTTCAAGGGTCAGAGAGCATTTCTCATGGAATTACATAGACCTGGAGCACTGCACTAGGAAAAATACACTAAACCATCAATCATAATGTCACATTTATGTTTTAACCCATTCAAACAATTAGTTTTTTTTTGCTGTTGCAAGAACTGTATGTGATATACAAATTTTAATGGAAACTCTTCCATGATATTCTCTGGAGTTGGACTGTTATACAAAAGCAACATCTACTGCTATCATACTGAGTCCAAGTAAACAATTTCTGCTGTCATTCTTTTCAGATGTTGCTTGTCGCAGTATGCAAGGTTTTACCGATATCAGTGTTCAGTGACATACGTATGGAAGTTGCTGGGTGTCAAAAAACATACATTGGATGCTTAGCTGCTGCCCCAGTGACATGTTCATGAGAATAACTTCCACTGGTGTCAGGAATAAAGTTTTAGCCAGCACATAGGCCAAATGTAAAGAGAGACAACATGCACAGACACAATGATTTCAAAGCTCATGTCTAAACATAACCCAGAGTATAAAGGTGGGCTTCCTTTTTTACTGCACTGTTGTTATGTTACTTGTTGTACAATAAAAGTTTCCTGTGAATTATGGCACATTTCTGGTAGGCCTGGCAGATATGCATTCAATCCCTGTGCATCCTAGTTGGCTAAGGAGGTTACATTTCAGGTGAACATGAACTGATCTTTGTCAGGTATTGTCAGTACTCTCATGGGCCAGGAAAAAATGAATAAACTACATGATTGTTATGAAGCCACTACAGTGGGTCACTGGGTTCAGGGTGATGGCACCAGAAGTTTGATCAGCCTACATAACAAGGTAACAGATATTGCCCAGAAACCTGCAGGTGTAATGCTGGATTTAGTTATTGGATATGACCAGCAATTGTCTGCAGTCATGATGTCTTGTCCTGAAATTGCAGTGAGTGAAGTGTGAGATGTTCCTTATCCTATGTATGCACATGTTTGTTGCTGAAAGGCCACACCACCTAAAGAGGAGAAGAGTGTATTGTTAATTTGCCTAATGGCAATGCTACTGCTGACACTCTGGCACAACATGTCAACATCTTACACAGTGATACTTTTATAAGTCCAGGACTAACACAGCTCTGTAGGGCATTAACATGAGTATCAGCCACATACTAGATGATTTATGTGAGCAGTATGCCATGATGTATACCCACATTAATGATATAGGTGGCCACTGTCTAGCAGACACAGAAGCATACAGATTTTCTTAAGTGTCTGCTCTATAAGGCCTATGGGCACACAGATGTGGTACACTTCTTTAGTAAGCAAGCTGCTAAAAAAAGGGCCTTCTGCACCATCACTGTTCTGCATGTCACAGTGTGTACATTCAGTGACTGGGCTCAAGTCCCCTGCCTTTGTACACACATCATCATTGGAAAGTGCTTAAAATGCAGATCACAAAGCCATCAATGTGGTGTGGTAACAACAGTCAGAGTAATACTTTTAGGGGTCTAGTCATGGTACAGCTGAAGTTATGGCCCAGACATTTGACTTCATCACATGAAATGAGCTCTGGCCTCTGCAGTTATTAGATTAGCTCTTGTCAGTCCTACCTAGGTGGCTACACATATGGGAAGTCATGTGCTGTTGATGGTTGCCTACCGCTATGTTATGCACAGTCAGCTTTCGTAACTCTTACCCAAGGATGCTTTTCCAACTTTTTTTAATCAAGTAAAAAATGCACCTGCCATAGCAAGGCACTCCTGTTCAAAGGAGACACAGGTTTGGGATAGTAAAAGAAAGTGATTGTGCATTTCTTAATTTACAGGCCTTCTGCTCAGTCCAATGCATGTTCTAAGCAATGTTAGGCCATGTGATGCCTCTGTGATTCATTGTTTAGATTGTGGTGGATGGGACTGAGCAGAAAGCCCAGACATTTTTATCAGCAGAAAATAATGACCATGGCGACAGCATCAGAAGTCTTAGCTGGTGGTATCACAATGATTTACAAGATATGTATGTGGCTGTGGTACATCTCTTCCAGAGTGCTTTAGTTAAACTCAGGTAAGTTTTTTTTTTATTTTTACTCTTGCAACCGAGTAGATATTACGAGCAGTCATTGGAATTTACTATACTAATCTGCATTTGTGTGAGACAGCTTTTATTCTGTGACTGTGTACTGTAAAAGTGAGTTGAAATACATTACTGTAGTCATTAAATGATGACCCAATCCACACTTCCTCCACCCCAGCTCTAAAAGTGAAGAGCAAAAAAACAAAGACAGAATAAAGGGGCCACTCCTTCTACCAGTGCAGCAAACAAGTAGCCAGATACGTGCACCATCTCTTCTTCCATGGGTCTTTAATGGGAGAGCAAAAATAAAGGTCCATTCCTTGAAGAGGTACAGCAGACAGGTGCATAGCCTGTCCTTCCTAATTCAGCCTTTCAGTGGAAGGAAAAAAAAAGTCTGTGATCAGGTACCTGGGACTCTTTAAATGCAGAAGCCAATCAGATCACATTTCTCTGCCCTGCACCTGACTCTCCTTCCTCAGATTTTACTTGGGGAAATGGAAAAAAGAATTAAAGTATTATTTTGCTTTTAAACTGTAGACACTGCTTGCTACAAATATAAAAAGCAGTTGGTATAACTTATACCCCACAAGGAGTGCTACAGTTCTCAAATTTTATTTAAAACAAAAGAGAAAGAAACAAATCAGTTTTTTTCTTTTACACTCTAGCAAACTGCTAGCTACAAACGTAGCAAGCAGTTGCTACAGTTCAGACCACAAAGGGAGTGTTTCAGTGGTCAGGATTGACTGCAAATGCAATACTGGCTTTTAGTGATCAGGATCAGTCTTGGATGGCTGATTGTACTCCCTATCACTTTTGCCCTGGGGCAGTTTCCTCCTTTGCCTCTGCCCTACTACTGCATGCTAACACCTTCATAAGATCATGGAGTCCAGAGATAATGCCATATTAGGTCTCACAAAACTTTGTAGAGGCACATGAAATCCAGATCTACCTTTGTGCAGAGGACCATGAATGCTGTCTATTGGTCAGGGGCAGATGAAGACTCAAGGTGGTCATACCTGAAGGCCGCTGTAGTGAACATAGTATGCTGCTGCAAATCATGGGCATTTTATTTACCACATAAAATAGTGGGCGGTAATAACTGCCAGCCTCTAGGAATAGGGCAACTCACCAGTAAAGTCCACTTTTGCTTGCCACAACAAGCCAGGACAGTGGCCGCAGATCATCTTCACATAGTGGCACCCTCCCTCCCAATTACAGTCCCACAGTGCCACTCCTTTCACGTCACTGGATATTATCTATGATGCAGAGATCCTCTTGCGGCACAACCTGAACAATGAATTTAGAAGCATCCCCCACCAAGGATGCAATGCCTACCACATGTCATTGTGACACTCAATACAGGTGCAAATGATGACTTTGACCCACCTGCCCCTCCCTCCTGCATGGTGTTTGTGCAGCTGTCAGATGCGTAATGACTCCACCATGCACTCTCCATCACAGATCTTAACTAATATTGCATACATGCTTTTTATTCAGTTTGACTCCACACTTTCACTGTGTGTAGATCATTGCCTCATAAAGCTGAGCTAGAACTCTACACCTTGCCTTTGCTGCTATTTGGGGAATGTGATGCAGGTGCTGCTCAATGTCTATTTGCCTTGCTTTCATCGCTGGATGATGCTGGTGTGACACCTGTGCCCTGGCCCAGCAATCAAAGAGCCTCAATCCTCACCACTAACACCAGAGAGGGTGTATCATATATGAGGAAAGGATAACAAATACACACAGTAAAGTGCAATTTCCCCCAAGTGCACACAAAGATAGTCAGTCCAGGGCTGGATGCTCCCTTGCTCTCCAGGTCCCCAATAAGACTCCCCACTGGCACAGCTATAGGGTCCAGATCTCAGCCAGCTGGGCAAGCTAAAATCTCCAGCACCCTCTCTGTTGAACCAGTGCTTTGTGTCCCTGCCCAAGTAGATGACACACACACACACACACACACACACTTTGAAATAAGAGTTTATACAACCACATAGACACTTCTGGGGAAGGCTGGCACAGGTTTTCCAGCTGTGCCCCTTTTACCCAGAATATAATGTAAAAATCCCTGCCACCACCCGGCTAATACTTATCAGCTACTCAAAGGCCCTTAAAAGGATGTCCAATTATTACTGTACAATATTATTATCCAATTGGTAGTATAACTAAACAGTCAAGGCGTATTAGAGTGACTTGGTACAGGATCCTTATATACATGCAATGCACCCTTAGAGCTTAACTTATCTCTACACAAACCAGCCACAGTTAAAAGGTTTTAAAATATTTAATAATAAATAATTAAAACCACAAGACAATACTTTCTACTACACAGTACTAGTCAAGAGTTCAGCGATCACACAGAAATAATTAAAATAATTCAATAGTACAGTTCTGATATCCCAGGAAAACACTTAGTCTAATCTTCCTAGTTCCTAGCTATTTCTAAAAGAAAACACAAGTCTAAGATAACTTACATATGAGCAAGACAGTGCTGTGAGTTATGATCAAGACAGAAATGCTTAATGTCTTCTGATTCTTTCTGTTTAAATTGCTATTGCAGTCCTTGTTCCCATTACATCATTTCACACTTTCCTGGTGTTCCCAGGCTAACAGATACTACATAATTGTTATCTTGCAACTGCAGGAAACTACATCAATGAAAGACATTCCACATGTAAACTCTTGTAATTATTCCTTAAGTTAAAACAATGGGAAGGATGCTTCACTCCAGACTCATCGACTCCAAATTCTAACTTCAAAGGGACAGGCATGAAATAATGTTAACTTCAAAGGACAGACAAGAAATGCTTGACTTAGCTTTCTTTACAGCAGAGGGCAATGTTGCTACATTGTTTCAAGTTCAACATATTTTCTTTCAGTTAAGAAAACAAGTCTGTAGTTCAACATTCATATTTGCAAATGATAAAATTATGTATAAAAGCCTATCTGGCTAGGCGGGCAGCCTTCATCTATCTTCACCCAATCTTCATAGCTGGTGTGCCGGCTGTGGCAGCAGCAGCTGCAACAGGTCTTGAGGTTCCTTGAATGGATGGATTGTCTGTTTGCTTCCTACTAATCATGTTATATAGCCTGCAGCATACTGCAAATATCATGGAAATGGTTGCTGAGTCCTACTCCTGCCCCACCAAGACATATACCGGCAGCTGAACCGTCTCTTCATTGGGCTGGACAGATGCTCTGTGATGTCACACTCGGTCTTAGTGTTTGTTACTACTAACTGAACCATACTGAATACCCAGACTGGCTCTTTGTTATTACTCACCGAATCATAGTCATTACCTAGCCTTACTGTTTGTTACCACTAAATAAGTTATACTGATGATCTAGAATTATTGTTTACTATTGCTCACTGAATCATACTATATAGCCTTACTCAC
This sequence comes from Protopterus annectens, assembly GCF_019279795.1. Taxonomy (NCBI): domain Eukaryota; kingdom Metazoa; phylum Chordata; order Ceratodontiformes; family Protopteridae; genus Protopterus; species Protopterus annectens. The sequence continues at coordinate 512,194,463 of NC_056740.1, read as the reverse complement.
CTAAGCATACTGACTACCCTGTCTTAATGTTTATTATTACTCACTAAATTATACTCAATACCTAGTCTTACTGTTTGTTACTACTAACTGAATCATACTGACTGCATAGACTTACTGTTTATTATTACTCACTGAATCATACTGACTTCTTAGTGCTTAGTACTCAATGAATCATACTATCTAGTATTACTGTTTATTATTCATTGAACCATATGGACTATCCGCTATCACACTTTATTATTATTCACTGCATCATACTACCTAGTCTAACTGTTTGTTATTCCTCATTGAATCATACTGACCATCTAGTCTTACAGTTTGTTATTAATCAATGAATCGTACTGAATATCTAGTCTTACTGTTTATTATTACTCACTGAAACTTGCTGTTTATTACTCACTGAATCATACCAGTCAACTGGTGTTGCTGTTTGTTATTACTCTCCGAATTATAATATTTAATGTTACTGTTTACTCTTACTCACTGAATCATACTGACAACCTAGTCTTACTGTATATTATTATTCACTGAATCATATGGACTAGATATTCTTACTATTCATTATTACTCACTGACTCATGCTAACTATACAGTCTTATTGTTCATATTAATTCTGGACTCATACTGAATGGGCCCAAATTCATAAAGTTTATTCTGAGGTGTCCAAGAAGTGTATTTAGAGACAGCTCTATGAGAGTTCTTTTGCAGGAAAACATGTAGCAGCACAGTGGTCTGCCTCCATGACCATGACAGATGCCAGTGAGGAATTTCAGTGGACAGGCATAAGGCTAATTAGGCAGATGTTCTCCCTTGGAACTGCCTGTAGTAAGACACTTACTCAGTTGAGTGATCACTTCAGAGAATCACTTAGCTGTGCAAATTAGCAAGGCTACTACTGGACATTATGTGGTTGTTTAGGTTCATCCATTGCGATGGTGATAAATGCTCGGGAGTTTAGTAGTCAGGAAGTGTTAGTGTGTGTGTGTGTGTGTGTGTGTGTGTGTGTGTGTGTGTGTGTGTGTGTGTGTGTGTGTGTGTGTGTGTGTGTGTGTGTGTGTGTGTGTGTGTGTGTGTGTGTGCACATATGTATGTATATGTGAGAGTGTGTGCGTATGTGTGAGGGGCTGCATGTACGGATGTGGGTCTGCCTGGGAGGTCATAGTTGGGGGACTAGATATAGGTGTGTGTGTGTGTGTGTGTGTGTGTGTGTGTGTGTGTGTGTGTGTGTGTGTGTGTGTGTGTTTGTGCATGCATTACATGCAGTTGGTCAGAGGTTTAAATTGTCTTGGCCAGATTTTCTGTTTAAAATCATCTGAAGTTAACTTCATTGAATCATTGTATAGCTGAGGTACAGCAAGTCAGCTATAACATAAATATGGGTTATTTCTCTTTCTTCAGTGTTGTGCAACTGTGGAGTTAGTATGTATGTTTATATATATATATATATATATATATATATATATATATATATATATATAGGTACAGGAGCAGAACCATCCCCCATTTCAGAGGTATGGGAGGGTGCTGCCCATGGAAATAGCATTACCTTGAAGATATGTGTAGGGTATGTGCATTTATGTTTTGCTGGGATGTTCTATTTTTGTTTTTACTTCAGGGTTATTTGCTTAACTTTACTATTTGCAAATGGAAATTAGTTTTTTATATTTATAATCCGTGCATTGCATGATTTATTTAAAAATAAGTGCTTGTGGATGAAAATGACCAAGTTCTTCTGCAATGTAATGTAATATAACTGGGCATGCTATAAGTACTCGCATGCTAGCAGATTGTGACACACTTGCTCACTGTCATATACTCTAAATGGAGGCTCTAACCTGCTAGTCTGATCCTACTTACTAACCTAGCCCTTCCACAAATATTGAACTGAATAGCCCTGACTCACCCTAAAACTCCCAGCCAGTCCTTAATTCTAGCCATAATACTCTTCTCTCACTCCCTAACTTTAAAGTCTCAGATCACTCCCTAAACCTAAAGCTCCACTCTCTCACACTAACCCTAAACTCCCCTCCCATTCCCTAAACATAAAGCCCTCTACCTCTCCCTAACACTAAACTCACCCCCCACTGCCTAAACCTAAAAGTCCCCTCTCATGCACTAAACCTTAATCCCTTTCCTGACTGCTGCCTAAAGATCTGATGTACACTCTAATCCCCTTCCCAGTTTTGTTCAAACTCCAATACGGTGTTCAGGTGAGGTGCAACAGTGCTACTCTTTCTCTCTGCATAGCTGCCTCACCTTCCCTGAACATGTTATTGAGTTACAGTGCAAGTGATAGATTGTGCAAGCCACGAGATGCCAAAGTCCTAGGCAGCAAGACAGTGGGTTTCAAGTAGTAGACCCAATATAACTACATGGTTAGCGTTGCCACCTCACAGCAAGAGGTTCTCCGGTTTGATTCTCGGCTGGGGTGCCTTCTGTGTGGAGTCTGCATGTCCTCCCTGTGGTCACGTGGGTTTCCTCCGGGTGCTCCAGTTTCCTCCCACATCCCAAAGACATGCTGTAGGTGGATTAGACACATTAAATTGGCCCTAGGTGTGAGTGTGTGCATGTGTGCGTCTTCTGTGGAAGGTTGGGTGCCAGGCTGGCAACTCAACACTGTAAAACTCCACTGCCAATCATGAGCGGACAGGTGATCCTCTGTGGCGATCCCTAACCGGGAAAAAGCTGAAAGAAGAAATGAGAAAGAGTGAGTGGAACTGAGAAATAGTATTTGTTTTAACCATCTACAGCTTTTGTAGAGAGAGGGAGAAAGAGAGATAGAGAAAGATATGTTTGTTATACTTTCACATTTTGTAACAAACAATATCTTAATTGGGGGTCGAATGGTGCCTCTGCCTTTTCAATTTCAGTTCAGTGTCATATTTTGCCATTTGTCAAGTTTCAAGTTGTAGATATTGACTTTAGTTACAGACAGATCCCTAAATTAATTGTGGTAAAAAGTGAAAAAAAAAAACAGAATAAAACAAATACTGATACAGCTGCCTAAAATCTCCCTGTAATGCTAATACATGACTGCATTAACAGATTGTACTAGTCTGCATCATTTGTCGTTTTTAAACAGTCAGTTGTCTGTATTGATGAATGAAGCACAATTTTCACTGCAGCTGTTCTCTCATTATTATTGATCCCAGATGTACGTCCTCTGAATTTCTCAATGATAGTTCCACAGTGGCATGTCCAGAAAAAAGTCAGTTGTAGAGAAACATGTTAACTTGAAAAAAAATATATATCACAATTGGATGACTGCAGTAGTCATAGGCTATTTTGTACCTAAGAAATAGCAAAAATACTACCGATACAGCACTGCAGACATATGCATTCTAAAATCTGTCCTTCCCAGTTACTGAACATTGCTCTGGCAAATTCCTAAGCTAAGTGGATTGACCAAGGCACAGATCTGCACCTAACTGGTCGCCACACTGAAATACTACAGCAGCTCCTTTTTACTATAAGAAGCAAGAGACACTCAAATCTGTCCTTTTTTACTGTTGCCTTGCTTCACCTGTGATTTCTCACATACAAATATACTTCAGTAGAAGCAATAATTTTAATAATGGATATTCTGTTATTATATGCCATAATCCATCTTGCTTCTATATGTGAGCTTTGTATTTTTCACTTTCCACATTTTCTTAGACTGATCTTGAAATTCTAATTGCTGATTTTGCTTCCTGCTCAGGTTGCTGCTACTTTGCCTACTGAATTAATTGCACAATTGGATGCTATACAGATTTACAACTTCCTTTTCCAAATACGCAGTTGCTAAGTAGTTGATAGCAATTCAAGCCTAACTGTTAACTTTTCTATGCTTTTTCTTTGCACTGTAACATAGTAACAGAGATGGTCATTCAGTCTGCTTTGCTTATGGCTTATGCTTAATTTAGGAATGGAGCACCTTCTACTGTGTCTGCCCTTTTTTTAGTATGCTTTGGAACTTTGAGAGGGGCAGGGTGTGTGCTGATATATAATATCTGCTTAAGCATTTTTTTTTTAAGTACAGGGTCTGTCCTGATGTACAATACCTAGTTGTACAGGGTCTGAGCATGGGTATAGTACCTACATGGACAAGATATGTGCTGCTACACAGTATCTGCATGGGCAAGGTCTACACCAATATACAATACATGCATGAACACACTCCTTGCTTAGTTATAGTACCTGCAGGGACAGGGTCTTTGCTGGTGTACAGTATCTGTGTTTCTGTACAGTACCTGCATGGACAAGGTCTGTGCTCATTTACAGTATCTGTGTTCGTGTACAGTTACCTGCATGGAAAGGGTCTGTGCTTGTGTATAGTACCTGCACAGAATGTTTTTTTCAAGCACAAGGCCTGTGTACAATAGCTGACTCGGACAGGGTCTGTGCTGATGTACAGAAGCCACAATTGTTAATATGCAGGAGTCGCTAACAAGTGCTGTATCTCGACTTTTGCCTTCCTTGGCACCACCTCTTCCAAATTAAATTAAATGCTGACTGGAGACAGACCTTTTCTAGGCAGTCATAAAGACACATCTCCCATCCCCCACCTCTCTCTTCTTGCTATACTGCTCATGCGTTCATAGGTTTATATACATTCATAGAAGATTTGTAAGCTAACAGCCTTAGAGCCCTTGTAAGCCTAGCCATACCTATCCCAAGTTTCTCTAATTGTCGCTGGTTAGGTGAGTGATGTTTGCAGAGGTAAGGGTCTATGGTAGTTAATACTGACTTCTTCTGTCTAGGTGGGACATGGGTGCCATCCCAGGAGTGAATTTGCGGTCAGCCATCCATTGATTTAGGTTGCATTTCAAGATGATCAGGGAGGGGTTCTGTTTCACTTGAATCGGCTTGTTCCAGAGAAGTGGCATTTCTGGGAAATGTAAATATCTCCCCAGCATGTCCTGTTTATGTCACAGGCTAGGTTAAGATCCCTGGAGTGAGTGACCCTCATGCACTTTGATTTATGAATATGTAGCATTTTCATCAGAGCTGGGTCAGAGACTGCCCCATAAGCTAGGCACAGGTCACCCCTTAGCAACTTATAGGAGACAGACTACAGTGACAGGGCTTTCAGTCTTTCCATGTAAGATTTGTTTTGTGTACCCTGCAACTTCTTGGTGATAATTTTTTGTGGTTTCTCCAATTGTTGCAAGTATTTGGTGAGGTACATGCAAAAGGGAACATTGTACCTAATTGCTGCTCTGATGAGGTCTGAGTATAATGGAATTATAACATCCTTAGCGCTAGATGTGATGCCTTTACTTATAAGATGTGTCTCATAGAAATATTTCCTTACTACTGTAGATACATGGTGTTCAAAGTACAGATTGCTATCAACCTGAGAATGTAGATCACATACCACTGGGTCTACACTTAGTGGGTGCTGTCTATGAGGTAATTAGTAGGAATGTCACCCTTCCCAAAGGGAGTAATAATGCATTGTTTTGCATTTAGCTTTAATCTGTGGCTTTGGTAGCAATCATTTGTCTGCAATAACCCTGTCTGCAGTATATTAACATTATTGGGGGACTCAACGATTGCTCCCAATTTGCAATCATCTGCAAACTTGGTCAGCCACAGGCCATCCATTTTTGCCTGGACTTCTGAGAAATGAATTCTGAACAGTAAGTAAGTAAATGTGTGGTATACCGATGGTGACTGTTTTTTGCTAGAGGTAAGGTCACCTATTTTGTCAGTATGAGTCCTGTTGGTGAGCCAGTTGGTTACCCATCTGGTAAAGTAGGAGTTAATTTCTGATTGGGAGAGTTTCTCTATAATACCTTTGGGGGGATTGTGTCAAATGCCTTGGCTAGGTCAAGATAGGCAGTATGCATGGTCTTTCCCTTGTCAGTAAGTTGTTGTTTCCCTGAACAGTAAGTAAGTAAATGTGTGGTATACCGATGGTGACTGTTTTTTGCTAGAGGTAAGGTCACCTATTTTGTCAGTATGAGTCCTGTTGGCGAGCCAGTTGGTTACCCATCTGGTAAAGTAGGAGTTAATTTCTGATTGGGAGAGTTTATCTATAATACCTTTGGGGGGATTGTGTCAAATGCCTTGGCTAGGTCAAGATAGGCAGTATGCATGGTCTTTCCCTTGTCAAGGGCCTTGGTAATTTTCTCAAAGAAGTTCATAGGTTGGTACTAGGCTATCGGCCCTAGGGCCTATACAAGCCTAGCCATAACAATTCCCTGAATATGTCTTCCCACAATATTTACATCCCTGGACCCCTGTCTAGCAGGGCTACTGATGTGATCCCCGGGGTGAATTTCCTATCTCCCATCCAATTGTCAAGGTTCCTTTTGAAGAGCACCAAGGAGGTGCTCTGCTTGACATGTATGGGCAGTCTATTCCAGAGTATGGGGAGTCTCTGGGTCAGGAACCTATCCCTCCAGCATGTTTTATTCATTGTGATGACAAGGATTAGATCCCTGGAGTGTGTGGCTCTGAGGGATTGGGATTTCTTTAAGTGGAACATGTCCAACAGCTCAGGGTTTGACATGGCCTTGTATGTTAAGCAGAGATCACCTCTGAGTAGACGATATGCCACAGAGTATAGCTGGAGTTTTTATAGATGGTCAGTATAGGGCATCTGCTTTAGGCCTGTGATTCTGTTAGTGAGGTAATTCTGTGGCCTTTCCAGTGGTCACAGATGTCTTGTGAGGTACATACCAAATGGGGTGTTGTACTCTATAATGGTTCTAATGAGGGATGCTTACAGTAGGACAATGACCTCTTTTATTCTTGATGACAAGCCCTTAGTGATGAGGTGTGCCACATAGAAGGATTTCCTGACTGTTGTGGTGATGTGGTTATCGAAGGTGAGACCACTGTCCACCTGTGTCCCTAAGTCTCTCATCACACTTTTGGTGTTTAGTGTACTGCTACCTATGTGGTAATTCATGGGTACATGTTTTTTCTCAAAAGGGATAACTATACATTTCTTGGAATTAAACTTGAGCCCATGGCTCTGGCACCAAGCATCTGTTTCTGTAAGGCCCTTTTATAGAATATCCACATCATTTGGGGATTCAATAATGGCTCCCAGTTTGCAGTCATCTGTGAACTTTGTTAGCCAGAGTCCCTTAGTGTTGGCCTGTACTTCCGAGAAGTAGTTGCCAAACAACAGCGGCCCCAGGAATGAACCCTGAGGTACTCCACTTGTCAATTGTCTGGAGCTGGATTTGGAGTCGGCTACTTTTACAGTCTGGGTTCGGTCAGTAAGCCAGTTGGCAACCCATCGAGTGACATAGGGATTTATGCCCAGCTTAGTAAGTTTATCTATGATTCCAGAGTGGGTGATGGTGTCAAAGGCCTTGCTGAGGTCCAGATAGGCTGTGTGGACCACCATACCCTCGTCCACAGCTCTGGAGATTGATTTGAAGAAGTCAATCAGGTTCAGGAGACAAGATCGGCCCTTCACGAACCCAAACTGGGTGGGGTCCAGTGTTTGAAGTTTGCCAATGTCCTTGTTTATAAGTTCCATGATAATGTGTTACATGCCCTTGCAGATCAGGCTTGTCAGAGTGATGGGACAGTAGTTCCCGGGCTCCAAGGTGGATCCCCCCTTGTGGAGTGGGATAACTGTAGATGTGAGCCACTCAGTAGGCACAAAGCCTGAGGTGAGGCTATGATTAAACATGACACTTAGGTGAGGTGCCAGTTCATTTTGTAGTTCATGTAGTACACAGCCCGGGATGTCATCTGGTCCCATAGATGCTGTATTCTTAGCTTTGGATAGTACAGTTTCTACCTGTGTGGCCGTCATTACCGGAATTTGGCAATCTTTTGGTATTGAGATGGGCCCTTTAGGGGGTGAGATGGGGGTGAAGTTTGCACTTTCCAGTATCCGTGGGATCAGTATATTTCATGCCATTCTGTTGTAGCTCAGAGCATATCTGAGCATTGTCATTTAGATTCTTGACATAACTATAGAATGCCTTGTGGTTGTCTTTGGAATTTTTGGCAATTTTATTTTCATAACTAGCTTTGGAGGATTTTATGAGGTATCTCAGCTTCCTCAATGAGGCTGATCAGGAAGTTTTTTGCATCCTGGGATTTTCCTCTTTTCTGCAACAGTTTCTTTCTTCTGTTGTATAGTTTGTTTATGGCAGAGGACCACCAGATTGGCTTCCCTTTTTTGGAGGAGAGCATCTTGGTTCTATTTGGGATGGCACGATTCATGCACGAGTGGATGTGCTCATACAATGCCTTAGTATAGGACTCAGCAGTCAAACTTTCAGCTCCCATCTGCATGTGTGTTATGAAGTTTGTCACGTCTGACTTGAGTAGCATGAAGTAGGTTTTGGAGAAGTTTTTATGGAGGTTTACTTACTGGGGGGTGGGGGTTGAATGTGGATTCAAGGGTGATTTTGCTTATGGTCAGACCTGACCAATGAGGGGGTGACCACTGGTGAGGAGCATCTATCTCCCATGTTGGTAATCTAGGATATTGGAGCCCCTGGTGGGACAATGGATTAGTTGATCCAGGGTGTTGGAATTTATGAATTCCAAGAACCGTTGAGAAAAGGTGTTGGTACTGGAGTAGTTTTCCCAGTTAATGGCAGGGTAGCTGAAATCACCCAGTATTAGGGTGTTTGGTTGTATTTTAATATTGCCCAGTATGTTTAGAAAGGTTTAGTGAGAATCTTGGGGCATGGTGGGGGATCTGTAGCAGGCTACAATTTGCATTGCAGTCTTACCTAGTGTTAGTTGCACCTGGAGAATTTCAGATGCATTGTGTTGGGCAACTAGCCTGGAGGTGTGAATATCCTTGGTGAATATGGGCACACCTCCACCTTTAGTGTTTCAGTCTTGGTTTGGTGGCTGAAAAGAGTGGTAAGAGTTGTAGCCTGGATTTGCAAGGGTGCTCTCTGGAGCCTTGAACCAGGTCTCAGTTACTGCACAGATATCGATGTTCTCCATTTTTAGGAGTGCCTCAAGAGAGTGCATTTTGAGGTTTAGACTTCTAGCATTGAGTAGCATTAACTTCAGATTTTGTATTCTTGTATCTGTTACTGTGGTGGTTTTGTCCATTGAACCTTGCCTAAAAAGGCACTATAAGGGTGGTGAGAGCTTTAGCCAGTAACCTGAATCCCAGGGGTGACAGGTGCAGGCCATCTCTGGCAAAGCATTGTGGTTTGTCAATCATTTTGTCCCAGGCAGACAGATACTGGATCCCCTTTGAATGACACCAGAAGCTTAGCCAATTGTTGAATTCAATCATTTTATCCTTATACTGTGGTATAATTCTGGGTGAAGGCAGAATGCTACTCAGGGCTAGGGTCATACCTTCCTGGGCCACATGATCTGAGAGCTCTTCCATGTCTCTTTTCATGTAGTCCAGGGAGGTACGTCTCAAGTCATTCACTCCAACATGAACAATGACAGAGTCGTATTTGCACTTGTTGTGGAGTGACTTGAGTGTATGCGTTATGTGGTGGATCCTGGCAGGCAGCTGACTGTAATTTTCTCCTTGTTCAGCCTGTTGAGTGGAACATCAGTGCGCCTAAGTATAGAGTCACCTATGACTAAAGTGTTGAGTACATTGTCTTGCCTTAAGGGCTGTTGTTGGGTGGCACACTGGTGTTGTGAGCTATGTGTCACTTTGGTTGTGACTGGTGTTTGTTTGCGTTTCAGCTTCGGAGGCCCTTGTTGCTTGGGCAGGTTAATGTTAAGGGCCTCCGTATATGTGGGTTTAGTGTTACTATGTGTGGGTGTTGATGGTGTGAGTTTTGAAGGGCTATGTGTTGCTTGTGAACCATGTTTAACAGGCATAATGTACCTGTACAAATCTGAACTGGGTTGGGTCCAAAGTTTGGACGTTACCTATGTCCTCGTTAATAAGGCCCATAATGATTCTTTCCATGTCCTTGCAGATGAGGGTGGTCAAGCTTACAGGCCTATAATTCCTTGGGTCATTTCATGGTCCCCTTTGTGCTGACAGACTACTGTTGCTGTCCTCAATTCTAGGGGAACATAGCCAATTCATAGGCTGTGGTTAAACAGGGAGCCAAGTGAATCTGTTAGGTTATGTTTTAAGTTGTTTAAATGGCAACCTGGGATGTTGTCTGGTCCCATTGATGCCGTATTTTTGGCCTTGAAGAGCACCAAGATGACCTGCTCTCTTGAGATAATAGGCTGAGGAATGGTGGCAGGTATACTTTTGGGGATGACTGGCGGGGACAGACCAATGATGTTTGTTCCAGATCTGTCAGCTAGCAGGTTGGCTATTACCTCTTGTTGAGTATGGGTGGTGCCATTCACAGCCGGGTTTATGTCACGGCATCAAAAAGGCCTTTCATTGAATGGCTTTATAATCGAAAATTGCGTTAGAAGTCATTTTTGTGAGATCATGGTACAGTGAAGATCAGAAAATTTTCCCTTCCATGTAGTGCAATCGGAGTTGGTATATATATTTAGTGGGGAATGACTTCTGTTAACGCAATTTTTGATTATTAAGCCGTTCGATGACAGGCCTGTTCAGTTCTGTGTTATAGACCCTTCACAACCAGTTCAGAGCTGGGTATTCCCTTTTAGAATTCAAATGCAGTTAAAGAATGCCTTTTGATTATCCTTAGCTAGGAAGGCTATATTTTCTTCATAATTAGCTTTGGAGGACTTGAAAACATCTCAAATGTGTTTCGTTAAGCTAGAGAGATTTCTTCCTCTGTTGAGCCAGTTCTCTCTTGTTCTTGGGCATTAGTTTCTTCCTCTAGTTCTATAGCCTATTTATACTACAGGTTTACCAGGGTGGCTTGTTTTTTTTTGGCAAGACCTGATTTTAATCTGGTCAGGTACAGCTGATTCTATGCAACTGCTTAGGTTGTACACCTCTGCATAGTCTCTATTATCTGTACTCAAGGGGCTTTGAAACTTCTTATACCATCACTTAGTAGGAGGCAATTTGTCTTTGAAAATTTCTTAAGGGATTTTGAGCTTGATGGGTTATCTGGTCTTATAATTACATGGAATGAGGCTGATTTATGGTCCACTTTTACAAAGGAGGACATCACATGGGGGGGGGGTACAATGTTTTCCCACGTTAGTGAGTACTATGTCCAGGACATTTGAACCTCTTGTGGGGGTGCTGACTATTATCCTACCATTGACTGGGAAACATACATGACCACAAACATGCTGGCTCAGAGGTTCTTGGACTTTTTTTATTGCAAATGCTCTGAAACAGCATGTTAGTGGTCATGTATGTTTCCCAGTCAATGGTAGGATAATTAAAATCACCCATGAGTAAGATGTTGGGTTGTATGGCAAGTGACTTTGGTAAGTCCAGGTATGCGGTACGCTTTTCCTGTTTCATGACGGTGGACCTTTATCTAGCTATTATGTAGCAGGGGTCTTTAACAATAGTTAATCTGACACTGAGTAGTTCAAGAGAGTACTTTGGTAAGTCCAGTTATGTGGCATGCTTTTCCTGTTTCATGATGGTGGACCTATATCTAGCTATGATGTAGCAGGGGTCTTTAACAATAGTTAATCTGACACTGAGTAGTTCAAGAGAGTTATACTGTTTGACTAGTCTCAAGGTGTACTTATCCTTAATGAAGATTGATACACCTCCTGCTTTGGTTCTTTCATGCTCCATTTGTGGTCCGAATGTATGGAAGGCACTGTAGCCCTGCATGGCTGGGGTGCTTTCTGAGCCTTTGAGCCATATCTAAGTGACTGCACAGATGTCAGCACGTTCCAAAGTGAGGAGTGCTTCCAGTGAGTGCAGTTTATAGTTTAGACTCTGAGCATTAAGCAGCAGAACCTTGAGTTTATCTAGAGAGGGTTTTGCTGTGTTGGAAGGTTGATTATTTTGACATTGTCTAAAAAATGCATGATAAAGTTGGCTAATGCCTTTGCCAGTATCCAAAAGCCTAGAGGACACTAGGGTGCAGACCATCTCTGGTGAAGCAACATGGTTTATCAATCGTGTCTTCCCAGGCTGTCAGATATTGGATCCCCTTGGACTGGCATCAGAAGATAAAGCAATTGTTAAAGTCAGTCATTTTTTTTGTTTGTATTGTGGCATCATCCTTGGAGAAGGTAGAATGCTGCTTAACATTAGGTTTATACCTGCTTGGGACACATAATCTTAGAGCTCAGTCATGTCTCTCTTCATATAATTCAGTGAGGTATGTCTCAAGTCATTCACCCCCAGATGGACTATAATAGAGTCATACCGGTACTTGTGGTTGAGTGACTTGAGTAGTTGAGTGATCTGACAGATCTGGCACATGACAGACAGCTAACCATAACCCATTCCTTATCCAGCCTGGTGAGGGGAACATCCTTGTGTTGTACAACAGAGTCACCTATGACCATTACATTAGGTTTTGTGTTGTTATGCCTTATTGGCTTATTTATAGAGACACTGGTGCGTGTGTGTGTATGTGTGTTATTTTGTGTTGTGATTGTTTTTTTGCACTGTTATATGTGTAAGTGGTTTCTGTTTGGGAGGCCTCTGCTCTTTTGGTAAGTTACTAGTGATTACCTCTACATATGTGGGTTTGTGTGTCATGTCCTTATTTAGTGTGGGAAGTATGTGTTTGCTGACAACCTGTTTGACATTCGATTTGTCCTTATGTGAGAGTTTTGCCTCAATTTCATACTGTAACTTCATCTCTCACATAAAGTATTTCTTTGTTTCAGGAGTAAGTGTTGTCAGTATACATGACTCAAGGTTTATAGGTGTTTACTAGACTAACAACCAGAAGGACCTTTTTATGCCTAGCCATGCATCCCAAATCTCTAACAAGTTCTGATACACTTATCACTAACGACCAGAAGGGCCTTTTTCTACCTAGCTGTGCATCCCAAATCTCTAACAAGTTCTGATACCCTTAATAAGTGTAATTGGTGGCTTGGGAGGTGAAACATTTACAAGCAGGTACCTTGGATATTAACCATTTACAGATATTCCTGTGTCCATTAGAGACAGGGGTGCCAAAGCAGGAATGAATTTACTGTTCCCCATTCAATTTAACAAATCACACTTGAATGGGTTACAGATGAACTGTGCTTTACATGGATGTGGGAGCCTGTCTCTTCAGCAGGTCCTATTTATATCACAGGCAATATTTAAGTATTTAGGAATAGGTAATTCTGTTGCTGTTTGTTTTATGGATATGCAGGAAGTCCGCTAGAGTAGAGTCTGACAATGCCTTGTATGCCAGGCATAGATCTCCGCTCAACAACCTGTAGGAGACAGAATACAGAGATAAGGCCTTGAGGTGGTTTGCATAGGACATGTTACTTATGCCCTGTATTCTTTTAGTGAGGAACCTCTGTGGACATTCCAGTTGTTGGTTATGCCTAGTTATGTACATACCAAAGGGGCCACTGTACTCAATAATAGGTCTGATGAATGCTGAATACAGTGGAACAATGACTTCCTTGGACCTAGATGCTGTACCTTTCTTTGTAAGTTGCACAACATAGAATGAGTTCCTCACTACTGCAGACACGTGATGGCCAAAGGCTAGATTACTACTCGTGTCTCCACAAGTCCCTGACTACTGGGTCAACTCGTACGGGTGCAATATCAATATGATAGTTACCAGACTTACCAAAATATACTATTAAGCATTTCTTGACAGTTAGTTTTAGTCTATGGATCTGCCATCAGTTGTTTGTCTGTGGCAGCCCTTCCTGGAGAACATTTGTGTCAGTGGATGATTCAATGACAGCTCCCAATTTGCAGGAGAAGTAAACACCAAAAAGACCCTGAGGAACTCTGCTTGTGACTGGCCTCATTGCAGAGGTGGACTTTCCAGTTCTAACTTCCTGGGTCCTGTTGTGAGCCATCTGGCTATCCACTGGGTGACATAAGGGTTTGCATATAACCTCTCAGGTTTGTCAACAATGCCAGGTGGGGTATTGTGTCAAATGCATTTGTCAGGTCAAGGTAGGCAGTGTGCATGATTTTGTCCTTATCAATTGCTTTGGTGAACTGAAAGAAGTCCACCAGGTTGAGTAGGCATCACTTGCTCTTGATGAAACCAAACTGGATTGGGTCCAGTGTCTGGAAGTTTCCTATATCATTACTGATCATTTCCACGATAATTCTTTCCATGGCTTTGCATATGAGACTAGTGAGACTTTTAGGTGTGTACAGGGTCTGTAGATGGCCCATCTGTGTGCAGTGATGACCATTACTGTTCTCCATTCATGAGGTATGAAGCCTGTTTGGAGGCTACAGTTAAACAGCAATTCCAGATGGCCTGATAGGTCATGTTTCATGCTGTTTAGAAGGAATCCCGAGATACTGCCTGGGACCATTGATGTAGTGTTCTTAGCCTAAGAGAGAGTTAAGGACCTGTTTCCTAGTGATAGCAGGGGATTCATGAAGGCATAAAGTAATTGTGTGCACTTAGTATAGCCATTTGCCATGAAGCACAAAAATCTTTGGAATACAATCACAGTTATACTTAGAGAAAATGTTAGGGGTTGCTGCTGCTGCTGCCATCACTAACTTGTGTGTACAACAGGCTTTCATTCAAGGTGCTGCTGCTGCCATCACTAACCTGTGTGTGTGCAACAGGCTTTAATTCAAGCTGCTGCTGCTGCCATCACTAACCTGTGTGTGTGCAACAGGCTTTAATTCAAGGTGCTGCTGTTGCCATCACTAACCTGTGTGTGCAACAGGCTTTAATTCAAGGTGCTGTTGCTGCCATCACTAACCTGTGTGTGCAACAGGCTTTCATTCAAGGTGCTGCTGCTGCCATCACTAACCTGTGTGTGCAACAGGCTTTCATTCAAGGTGCTGCTGCTGCCATCACTAACCTGTGTGTGCAACAGACTTTCATTCAAGGTGTTGTTGCCATCACTAACCTGTGTGTACAACAGGCTTTCATTCAAGGTGCTGCTGCTGCCATCACTAACCTGTGTGTGCAACAGGCTTTAATTCAAGGTGCTGCTGCTGCAATCACTAACCTGTGTGTGCAACAGTTTTAATTCAAGGTGCTGCTGCTGCCACTAACCTGTGTGTGCAACAGGCTTTCATTCAAGGTGCTGCTGCTGCCATCACTAACTTGTTTGTGCAACAGGCTTTAATTCAAGGTGCTGCTGCTGCCATCACTAACCTGTGTGTGCAACAGGCTTTCATTCAAGGTGCTGCTGCTGCCATCACTAACCTGTGTGTGCAACAGGCTTTCATTCAAGGTGCTGCTGCTGCCATCACTAACCTGTGTGTGCAACAGGCTTTAATTCAAAATGCTGCTGTTGCCATCACTAACCTGTGTGTGCAACATGCTTTAATTCAAGGTGCTGCTGCTGCCATCACTAACCTGTACGTGCAACATGCTTTAATTCAGGGTGCTGCTGCTGCTATCACTAACCTGTGTGTGCAACATGCTTTAATTCAAAGTGCTGCTGCTGCCATCACTACCCTGTGTGTGCAACAGGTTTTAATTCAAGGTGCTGCTGCTGCCATCACTAACCTGTGTGTGCAACAGGCTTTAATTCAAGTGCTGCTGCTGCCATCACTAACCTGTGTGTGCGACAGGCTTTCATTCAAGGTGCTGCTGCTGCCATCACTAACTTGTGTGTGCAACAGGCTTTAATTGAAGGTGCTGCTGCTGCTGCTGCCATCACTAACCTGTGTGTTTAACAGACTTTAATTCAAAGTGCTGCTGCTGCAATCACTAACCTGTGTGTGCAACAGCTTTAATTCAAGGTGCTGCTGCTGCCATCACTAACCTGTGTGTGCAACAGGCTTTAATTGAAGGTGCTGCTGCCGTCATTGACCTGTGTGTGCAACAGGCTTTAATTCAAAATGCTGCTGTTGCCATCACTAACCTGTGTAAGCAAATGAATTGAAAAGCAAGTGTACAGTTTATGTAAGAAGGATAACAGCTGTGTAACTCTGTAGTACATTGTAGCATCAACAAAGGTCACTTTTACATTACATGTGTCTGAAACTGTGAATGTCCACTTGAGTGGCAGGCAGACAGGTGTATATCACAAACTTAATACATGTTGTGGACTACAAATTAAAACTCATGACCTTTCTACTAAGTGCAATACTTTAACTGTACATACCTCAAAATACTTGATAACCTCGCTCCCACTAGAAGAAAAAAATGTCAGAACCAAACAACTGTCCTAGTTATCTAAGGACACCAAACAGATGCTTAAATAAAGTGATAGAGCTTGGTCACAATGTCAAATATCAGAAATTAAACACTACCTCATCTCATATCAACAACTGAGAAACCTGGCCAAAAAAAAAAAAACATCAAATATGACAAAAAAACTTGCTTCCAAACATGTCAACGACAGCATCAACATAACCCCCCAAAAGCTTGGAAGAGTATCAATTATCTTCTAAATCCAGGTAAGCCCTCTACCCCTGCTCTATCCACCAAAATATTTCTGTCTCCATAGTATCTCAATTTAATACTCACTTTATCAACTCTACAACCTCCCTCATAAACCACACATGCTAGCCTACCCCTTTCAGTTCCTACCTCAACAGAACATAATCCAACCTCATTCTCATTCAAACCCATAAAAAAACTACATGAAAAATCTCCTAAACAAATTAAAACCCTGTACCCTCTTATCAGACCAGCTCGCTAGTGAATTTCTAAGAATAGCTGTTCCATCCATCTCATATCCCATATCTATTTTAATCAATCACTCCATCTCAGAACAATACGTTCATCTCCTCTGGAAAATATCACATGCCATTACACTACACAAAGGTGGGCCCTTTACAGACCTTACAAGCTACCAACCTATTGCTAATCTCTCCCATATTTCCAAAACCTTAAAAAATGTATTCATCAGTAACTCCTTGACTTTCTACTTAACTAGAATCTCTTATCCAACTCCCAACATGGCTTCCAACCTAAATAGTACAAACACAGCACTCATTAGTTTCACTAATATTGTAAACCTCCTCAAAAAGATGGTCAACTTGTCTCATCTGTCTTTCTTGATATGTCCAAAGCTTTTGATACTGTATCCCACCATTTACTGCTCAACAAACTACCATCTTACAACCTCAGTGTAACATCCCTAACTTAGTTTTATAGCTACCTCTCCAACAGACATCAATCCACCATATGGGAAAACAAATTGTCCCCCTTTCTACCCATCTATGTTGTAGTTCCAAAGGCTCCAGTCTTGGACCCTACTCTTTATCATATTCACCAATGAACTCGGTTCCTCCATCTAACTAGTCACTATCTTTCAATACACTGATGATGCCTCTCTAACCTGCTCTGCCCCCTCACCCCAAGAACTATAAGAAAAAACACAAAAATCTCCCCAAAATGTAGAAAACTACCTCACCAACCATCAACTCATTCTCAATCCAAATAAAACTAAGCTTATGGTCTTCTGCAATAAAAGAACAAAAAATAACCAACCTCCCCCCTCACCATCTACACCTCCAATGGTACTAAAATCAAACCAGTTGAACAAACCAGGCTTCTAAGTGTAACAATATATGACTGTCTAAAATTTGACAAACACATAAAATTAAAAAAGTCCACATTAAACTTGGCTCACCCTATAGAGCCAAACCTTTCCTAACTAATGATGCCAGGCTCTCCACAGCCAGATCCCACCTACTCTCCACCCTTCTTTATTGCTCACAAATCATCACCAGCCTGCACAAGTCTGACTTAAATAACCTTGAGATATGTTATAACAAAATAGCCATGTTTGCTGTAAACCAACACCACTCTACTACACTCCACCAACTCAATTGGCTTGAATTGCTCAACCAACTCACCCCTGCACACAGTATTATCCACAAGACAAATCACTGGCCTGCTCTCTTCAACCTAACTGAACCAAACACAAACCCCTGATCCCTGAGATCATCTGACAAACTAATCCTAAAGATAAAAAAATCCCCAAACTATTACAGTGACTCTATTTATTCTAATAAAATATCCAAATCCTGGAGCAAATTGCCCCAGCGAATAGTTAATAATCATGACAATTGCAAATTTAAACTGCTCCTAAAAGAACATCTCACTAACCACTGGTTATGCTCCTGCACCCACCCAGGCTGACTTCTCCAGTCTGACTGACTTCTAGTCTAACGTATATATTTCCAACTTATACTTCCCCTCTGCAGGGGTATCTTTCATGTGAAATCAAGCTATTTCATACTTGCCTGTTTCTGTTTTTTGCTTTTCTCCTACCCATTATATTTCTATCTGTTGTTCCTTTCCTCTTGCCCATTAAAAAAAAGACAGAGTGTAAAAAGTACTTTTTAACTTGTTGTCATGTTATTATCCTGTATATTATACATCGCCTACCTGTCATCAATGTATTTAGTATTTGTAATTAACTTTATCATGTATGAAACTTTATCTTTTGCATTGATACATTGTTCTTAACTACTTGTCTTGGAACTTTTCTCCATGGGTATCTGCTGAAAATGGGCCCCTGGCCCAGGTGAACACTACTCAGTAAAAAATGTAAAATAAAATAAAATAAATAAATAAAGTGTTCAGATGCCCACAGAAGAGTTTCCATAATGTCTTGATACATTTTTTGCACATTGATAATAGGGAAACATAACTGATAGCCAACAACAAAAGACAAACAATGCATACAATAAGTCAGTGGGTGTATTGTGAAATGTAATCCATCAGCAAAGAAGAAATACACCATTTTGTAAAAAAAAAAAAAAAAAAAAAAAAAAAAAGGATCATGTCAGTTGTGAAAGTAGAAACACATTTTGCAAGCGAATATCAGTGTGGAGTTCTGTGGATCCAAACAGTCTCTTCTATCATGATACAATTTCATTACCTACATGATTGCCTTGATATAATGCAGAAATCATCCCCCTAAGTACTGTGAATATGCAAATGAGCTGTGCATTCCATAATCTGAACTAAATGCAGGGAATGTAAACATGGTGTAAGGACCTGCTCAATTGCATGCACACACCCTACGTTTGTAAGGACGACCATTGTGAAGTGTTACTTGCAAAGGACTAGCAGTGTGAATGATTACTCTAGTTGCAATAACAATCAGTGTTTCACAGTCTATCCTCTTTGATGCACACTTACCAAGGGTATGTCAGGGAGAAAAGACACCCTAAATTCTAGGAATACATTGACTGAGTGAGGAAAACAATATTCCTAACATTTTTATGAATTCTTACAATTCTGCAATTTTAAGGATGTGCATTACTCACTGAAACACATAGCAATAGCAATTGAAATGAGATGGCTGTGTTGTTAGAAAATCATAGGTAAGCAAATGCTGCTCACAAAATGAAGAGAAGAAAACAGCTGCAGTGTTTCAAATATTTGTTTTATAGTATGTTAAGAACTTTTGGCTTGATTCTTGCTAAGATCACATTCATTCACACATCTACTGACAAATTACAAAGGACAGCCTTCAGAGCTTGTTTCTGCTGTACCTTTATTGTGAACTGATACTCTCTCACATTTTCTGTATATGTAAATTTCATTTTCATTTTCCTATTGTATGTCTATTTCTGTGGCAAATACTGAAAGTAATCTCTATTGTGTTCTGTTGATTCAATTGTTTAATGGTTAAAATCCAGAGTTGGAGATGTCTGTGTGAACATGCTGATGTTTAAGTAACATATGTTCATGTTGCAAGACAACAAACTGGAGGTGATATCAAAAATGCACATTTTATGCACTTGTTTCATAACATTTCCATTTTAAAATTTATTTTTTTAAATACACAGCCCAGTAGGTATGACAATAAACCAATGCAGTCCATAATGCATAACAATAAACCAAACATACTAGTCATTGGCGACTCATAAGTGAGACACACTGATGTCCCCCTCAGCAGGCTCAACAAGGAGAAGGTCATGGTCACTTGTTTGTCAGGTGCTAGAATCCACCATTTTATGGGTGCACTTAAGTGTCTCCACAACAGGTACAAATATAACTCTGTCATTGTCCATGTTGGTGTGAATGACTTGAGACATACCTCCCTGGACTATATGAAGAGATACATGATCGAATTCTCAGAATTTGTGCTGGTGTGACCCTAGCCCCAAGCAGCATCCTACTTTCACCAAGAAAGATGCCACAATGCCAACAAAAAAATGATTGACTTTAAAAATTGGCTTAGTTTCTGGTGTCTTTCCAAGGGGATCCAGTATTTGTCTGCCTGGGATGATATGGTTGACAGGCCTCATTGCTTTTCCAGAGACGGCCTTCACCTGTCACCCCGGGATTTCCGGATCTTGGCCAAGGCTGTTGCTTCCCCCATTGTGCCTTATTGAGTCTATGTCTCAAAGGCAACTCTTCCAACATGAAAGATCTGTTAAAAGGCAAATTGAAGGTCATGCTGTTCAATGCTAGGAGCCTTAATCTGAAAATACACTCACTGGAGGCTCTCCTCAAACTGGAAGATGCCGGTGTCTGTGAAGTCATGGAAACTTGGTTCAGGACTGTGGAGAGCACTCCTGCCTTACCAGGCTATACCTCATTCCACACTTTATGACCCCAAAATGAGGTTGGAAATACTAAGTGTGGTGGAGTCTCTATCTTCATTAAAGAGAGGCACACCTCTAGATTGGTTTATCAGCACGATGCAATGGAATTACTCCAGGTACAACTGACAGTTGGCAAGACACATTCAAGTTATAGTCAGCTACAGACCCCCATCCATGTCTCAGGACACCCACTCCTCCTACCTGGACCTACTTGACTCCATCAAGGTACCCCCTAACATCCTGATCCTTGGTGACTTCAACTACCCTACCATAGACTGAGTGAACTATTCCTGCACTAATGCATTCACCCAATGATTCCTTGACTTCATCAACTCCAATGCACTAGACCAGCTGGTCTCATCCCCCACAAAGGGAGATAACATACTGGACTTGGTTCTCAACAACATGGGTGACCTCTGCATCATTCCTAAAGTATGTTCTTCCCTTGTAAGATCAGATCATCAGTCTGTCTCATTTGAAGTTTCTATCCCACCCAACCCCTCCCCAGCCATAACCAGGCTAAAAAACTTCTCAAAAGCTGACTACACCCTGCTAAGGGAGGGTATCAGCAGCTTCACACAACCACCCCCCTCAAAGGATGCAGAAAACTATGCTGAATAGTACACCAGTGCAGTATAC
Source organism: Protopterus annectens (assembly GCF_019279795.1). Taxonomy (NCBI): domain Eukaryota; kingdom Metazoa; phylum Chordata; order Ceratodontiformes; family Protopteridae; genus Protopterus; species Protopterus annectens. The sequence continues at coordinate 512,173,372 of NC_056740.1, read as the reverse complement.
AAGCACATGTACAACTGCATGGACTCAGCTATACCCAACAAAACTAAAACCAGCACCTGTCTGGTGGACATCCTCTATTGACAGGCTTTACAACAAAACAAAGAAACTGTTGTCCAAGGTTAAAAAGGAAAAAATTCCAAATGGGAAAATCTCCTTCCTCTGCCTCAACAAGCAAATTAGATCACTAGTGAAAAACTCCAAAGCCAATTATGAGTTGAAACTAGCCTCTGAAACAAAGGGAAACCACAAGTCCTTCTTCAATTACGTTAGGAACCTCCATGGCAAAGCCCAAGTTTGTTCCGAATTAGTACTTAATGGTATCATTTACACTTATCTTACTGAATTAGCCAACCTACTAGCTGATAGATTCAACACAAACTTCACCCCTTTATTGCCCCAAAGGCCCAGTCAACATTCCTGATACTTGCCCCACACCTCACATCTCCATAGATCAAGTGATAAAGGCCCATCCAAGGCAAAGAACACAGCTTCCATGGGACCAGATAATATCCCAGGCTGTATTCTGCACCATCTCCAAGAAAAAACTTTGCCACTGAGCACCTTATTCAATCACAGCCTAATTACAGGCGTCATTCCAGTAGAGTGGAGAACCACCATTGTCATCCCCTTGCACAAAGTGGGTGCCACTACTGACCCGGGAAACTATCCCCCCATTAGATTGACAAGTCTGATCTGTAAAGCCATGGAAAGTATTATTATGGATCTCATAAACAAGGACATAGGCAATCTCCAAACACTCAACCTCACCCAATTCAGATTCATCAGGGGCAGCTCTTGCCTACTGAACCTAATTGACTTCTTTGTGACTGTCACCAGGGCCCTGGTTGAGGGAAAGTCAGAACATACAGCTTACCTTGACCTGGCCAAGGCCTTTGACACAATTCCCCACTCAGGCATCAAATAACAAGCTAACACAACTTGGTGTTAATCCCTATCTCGTCGGATGGGTGGACAACTGGCTTACAGATAGGACCCACAAGGTCAAAATATGTGCCGCCACCTCTGAAAGCAGACCTGTCATTAGTGGTGTTTCCCAGGGATCTGTCCTGGGACCCCTACTGTTTGGCATCTACTTCTCAGAGGTCCAGGCAAAGACTAAGGGCTTGTGGCAGACCATGTTTGTGGATGACTGTAAGTTGGGTGCCATCACTGACTCCTCAAATGACATTAACATACTGAAAGAGAGTCTCACAGCTACAAATAACTGGTGCCAAAGTCATGGCCTTAAGTTAACTGCAAAAAATGTATTATCATACCATTCTGCAAAAACACGGTCCCTGCAGATTATCACATTAATGGCAACCCCCTAAGCACACAGCCCATGGTGATAGACCTGGATAGTCAGGATGACAACAATCTCACATTCGACCATCATGTGGCGGCAGCGGTCAGAAAAGCCTTTTACTTGGTTCATCTCATAAGTAAAGGGATTGCATCCAGGAAAAAAAGGAGGTTATTACCTCTCTGTACTTCTCCCTCATTAGACCTATAATTGAGCATAATTCCCCATTTGGTATGTACCTCTCCAAACACCTGCACCAACTGGAAAGGCCACAGAAATACCTCACAAAGAGAATCCATGGCTTCCAACTCCTGTCTTATGTGGATAGGCTCATAACACTATCACTTTACTCGGTATCATACAGATTGCTTAGAGGTGATCTGTGTCTCGCCTACAAGGCAATATAGGACCCTGCCCTACTAGAGATGCTCCATATCTGTAAGGCTTAACTCCTTGCACATTACCCACTCGATAGGCCTAAATCTAATAAGCGACATCAACAAAACCTGCTGGAGAGACAGGGTTGTCTCCCAGAGGCTGCCACTTCTCTGGAATAGACTTCCCATCCATGTCAAACAGAGTACCTCACTGACTCTGTTTAAGTACAACCTTGATGAGTGGATGGGTAACCACAAATTTGTCCCAGGGGTTCCACCTTTGTCCCTCACTGACAGGGTCAACAGGTGCTGACTGAGGTTTCTTTTTTGGGGATAAACTCTTGGCCAGGCTTGCAAGGGCCCTAGGGACATTAGCCTAGTAACATCCTATGATCCTATGATTTTTTTTCTGAATCTTTGCCATCAATTTCACATTGTGCACTTTTGACTGGTAGTAGTCCCTAGCAGTGAACAAGTTTTCACTATCTAAGGTAAAAAAATTTATTTAATTTGGAATGCCATCATCAGAGCAATTGTAACAGGTGCCTGTTGGCTTTCATCAGCACCCTGGACATTACTGAGTGAAGAAATTCCACCTGTCTTTTAAGTCTCTCTGGCAAAAAGTGTAAGAGAAGTGATCTTAGAGAAATAGTCTGGATAATGCAGGATTCACATCCAGTGTGCATAATTATTTTATGATTGGATTCAGAATTAATATTGACACCCCATGTTGTATATGAATTGAACAGGCTACAATCTGTGATAAGTGATAAAAATCTTTCTTGTAGCCCATGTGAATTGATGTTACAAAGATGTTGCTGTAAACTCACCTGTTCTCATTATTAATCATTTCTTCTGTGGATGCTGTAAATGACATATTTTAAAGGTTTGACAACATAAATGCAGTAATATGAATAATATGGACATATCAGTCATATGTGCTGGAGAACTTATCCATAAGTATTCATCATGTCGACAACAGAAATCAGCGAAGTGGATCCACAAAATCTTCAACCAAAAAAGCAGCAACTGCCAAAACGCTGGCTGCTAGATTCCCACAGACCAAAATTCAGCTGAAAAATAAACTGCAAAACTGAGAGACTAAGAACAAGACGTGTTTAATGAATAAGGTTAAGCGCTTTCTCTCGCATCGCGAGCTTCATCAGAACAATTCATCAGTTACAAATACACATATAGCAACAGTCATTTAAAGAAATTACAGGCACACATATCCCTTGCAGCAATAACACAATGGCATGCTTCAAATATCCAAATGTCTCACAATTGTAGCAAAAATTGTACCATTCCATGTTAATTCTTCACACTATCGTGTAGCTTTTATCATCACATAGTCAGGTGTTCAAAATCCACATTGACAGTCTGTAAGCATTGTGTGATGTTATACTGTTTTGCCTAAATGATATGTACCACGATGATAATGTGTACAGTTACAGCATTGACAGTCTGTAAGCATTGTGTGATGTTATACTGTTATGCGTAAATGATATGTACCACGATGATAATAGTGTACAGTTACAGCATTGACAGTCTGTAAGCATTGTGTGATGTTATACTGTTATGCGAAATGATATGTACCACGATGATAATGTGTACAGTTACAGCATTGACAGTCTGTAAGCATTGTGTGATGTTATACTGTTATGCGTAAATGATATGTACCACGATGATAATGTGTACAGTTACAGCATTGACAGTCTGTAAGCATTGTGTGATGTTATACTGTTATGCGTAAATGATATGTACCACGATGATAATGTGTACAGTTACAGCATTGACAGTCTGTAAGCATTGTGTGATGTTATACTGTTATGCGTAAATGATATGTACCACGATGATAATGTGTACAGTTACAGCATTGACAGTCTGTAAGCATTGTGTGATGTTATACTGTTATGCGTAAATGATATGTACCACGATGATAATGTGTACAGTTACAGCATTGACAGTCTGTAAGCATTGTGTGATGTTATACTGTTATGTAAATGATATGTACCACGATGATAATGTGTACAGTTACAGCAATGACAGTCTGTAAGCATTGTGTGATGTTATACTGTTATGCGTAAATGATATGTACCACGATGATAATGTGTACAGTTACAGCATTGACAGTCTGTAAGCATTGTGTGATGTTATACTGTTATGCGTAAATGATATGTACCACGATGATAATGTGTACAGTTACAGCAATGACAGTCTGTAGCATTGTGATGTTATACTGTTATGCGTAAATGATATGTACCACGATGATAATGTGTACAGTTACAGCATTGACAGTCTGTAAGCATTGTGTGATGTTATACTGTTATGCGAAATGATATGGCAGTGAACAAGTTTTCACTATCTAAGGTAAAAAAATAAATTTAATTTGGAATGCCATCATCAGAGCAATTGTAACAGGTGCCTGTGGGCTTTCATCAGCACCCTGGACATTACTGAGTGAAGAAATTCCACCTGTCTTTTAAGTCTCTCTGGCAAAAAGTGTAAGAGAAGTGATCTTAGAGAAATAGTCTGGATAATGCAGGATTCACATCCAGTTTGCATAATTATTTTATGATTGGATTCAGAATTAATATTGACACCCCATGTTGTATATGAATTGAGCAGGCTACAATCTGTGATAAGTGATAAAAATCTTTCTTGTAGCCCATGTGAATTGATGTTACAAAGATGTTGCTGTAAACTCACCTGTTCTCATTATTAATAACAATTTGTTCTGTGGATGCTGTAAATGACATATTTTAAAGGTTTGACAACATAAATGCAGTAATATGAATAATACGGACATATCAGTCATATATGCTGGAGAACTTATCCATAAGTATGCATCATGAAATTAATACATTATATTGTAAACCGTTATGTCATGAGTAGCTGTGTGTACTGTGACAAGAATGAACTCCTGCCATTTTGAGTGTCCCCCTTTCAGAACAATTGCTGTTAACATGAAATCCTCATGATGTGTAATGTAAATACTACTTTTGATGTGGCAGGCAGATGTGAAGAAGATAAATGTATCATGATAATGCTATAACTGCTGAATCCCTTGCTACATATATCCATTAAATGTGGTGCAATGCAAGGTAAATGTTTTTATTTATTTTTTGTAATGCCTCTTGCATTTGTACTCTGCTTGGCAACATGGAAACACAGTTTATGGCAGAAGGAAAAAAGTAAAAATTTTGTTTGGGCCACTTTCTGTAGCACAGCTGAGCCTGGTGTTGGTGCAACGCCATTAGCTCTGTGGATAGTATTGACTGAAGAAAATGCACCTGTCAAGGAACTTTCCAGGTGCAGAAAGTGAGCAAAAAGGACTGCTAAAGCAGGGTTTGACTCCAGTTTACAGCCACTTTTTACATATGGTGTCAGAATGCCATGTCAGAGATTTTTGACTAGGAAAGTAGCACTAAATAAAACATCACAGCTATGCTTATTGCAAAAATGTATCATTAATGCTTGTTATATAAGGCCAATATAATGTGTGTACATTATGTTAAACATGACAATGATTATATTTAATTTAAAATGCAATTGCATAGGCATGATTTGTACAATAGTTTTTTTATACTCATCAGTTATCACATATCATAAGTATGTGTTTAAGACAGCATGTCTTTGTTAAATATGTATGTAACATATTCCAACATGTATTTGTGAGGTCATGCAGCTCCATGCATTTGAAATATATTTTCAACCACAAATACTGCCTTTTACATGGAAATGCAGTCCCGCATCTACTTAAACTCACACACATACAGACATCTCTTATGTATATCTACAGTCAGTCTTAAATTACTGTATCTCTGTTTACCATGTTAAATACTCTTGTAGCAGTGACAGTAAATAAGCCAAGTGTGCTTTCTTATCCTTCTTCTCAATTCTTATTTTTTCTCTAGATTATGTAACTAGTTAGGTAGGTTGCTTGAATCTGACACTGGTGAACATGTGTGTGTGTGTGTGTGTGTGTGTGTGTGTGTGTGTGTGTGTCTGTGTATGTGTGCACACAGCTGTGTGTGGTTCTGTTTTCAGCTACATACAGCTTCAGCAACATATGTGCTATGTCCACTTCCACTAAGGAGAAAACTTTAACTTTGGACACAACTCCCTTTTTCACTTCATCCCACTTTTAATAAAAATATCTTCCATGCAACAGACTGATGAGGTCACCCTGTCTAAAGTCCATACTCATACTGCGGACTCTAGATTATGTAACTAATTAGGTAAGTAGTTCAAATCTGACAGTGGTGAACTTGTGTGTATGGCTTAAATGTCTGGTATGTATAGCTTCCGCAATAGATATTCAAGGTTCATAGATTAATACTAGGCTAACTGCCCTTGTGGGCCATTTTCAGCCTAGCAAATTACCCCATGTAAGAATCAAACCCTGCACCTTGTGTCTGTAAGGTAAACACCTTAATCATTAGGTCAGTCAATCCACGATGTGCTGTATGTACTTTGACCATAAGAATTTAAACTGGGAGATAATTCATCCATCCCCTTATCCCACTTTTACACAGACATCTTCTCTGCAACACAATGATGAGGTGATTCTTTCATAAGTGTACTCTCTCACTATAAAATATAGACTTCAACTGTGGTGCTTGCAGTTAATACTGCATTTTCTAGCATTGGCACCTAGATGGTTAAAGGGTTTGAATACATCATTGCTTAAATACTGTAAATGTGTGTAATGCCATTTACAACTGGCTCTGTGACAATACTCCTTATGTAAACTTCCACTTAGCAGATGAATTTTCACTGGCTACCCTATACACTTCTTGTATTCTCCATCAATACCTGTTTTTTACAACAAAATGATTTCATCATGCTTTCAAAAATGAACTACCTCACAGTCCTACTATGACTTGTTCTTTGATGCTGGCTATTGATACTGTGCTCTTTAGACTGTGTATCTGAATAGGTTGGTGGTTTGAATCCAACAATGACTGACAACTGTCGAGAAGGAATATAGCTGTGTGGTGTTACTGTGCTGTTCAACCACCTTATTTCCTTTTTAGCAGAAACATCATTCTATTAAACAATGGTGATATCATCCGTTCAAATATTCACTGTAGCAATTGTAAATCAACATCTTGTGTGGCATAAGAGATTTAGGCAATGTTTTATACCTGGTGATCTTAGGAAGGCAGTTCATATCCTGCCATTACTCCTTAGACTCAGTTGTGTCATTATCACTGTGTGTATCTCCTTAACAATGTTGCACTAAATTATCTTCTGTATACATGTATAGCTGGAGATTCCTCTTACAAGAACTCCTGCTCATTTATCACAGAAAAATGTTTTATTTGATACTGATGATGGCATTTGTTGAAATTTGGATTTTCAAAGGGAATTACTAAGGCTTCTTTTGTGGAGTGAGGAAATGAGACAATGTTCTGTATGTTGCTGTCTTAGAAAGTTGTGTGTTTGAATCTGTGAGCATCTACACATTGTGCACAATTGCCATTCTACTGATACAGTGATGACTGCATTATGTATCATATGTGTTTGGACATAACTAATATTAGGCAATATTGTGTTACAAATACACATATAGCAACAGTCATTTAAAGAAATTACAGGCACACATATCCCTTGCAGCAATAACACAATGTCATGCTTCAAATATCCAAATGTCTCACAATTGTAGCAAAAATTGTACCATACCATGTTAATTCTTCACACTATCGTGTAGCTTTTATCATCACATAGTCAGGTGTTCAAAATCCACACTGACTGTCTGTAAGCATTGTGTGATGTTATACTGTTATGCCTAAATGATATGTACCACAATGATAATGTGTACAATTACAGTGGGAGAAGCATCTCCCATCCTTTTTATCTCACACAAATTATTTAGAACACAGTCATATGATCTAATCACTTCACATAAGTGGAGTCTCACAGTTGTGTTAAGACTTCCACTGTGGTGCATGCGATTCATACACTAGTCATTAGTTGGTGGACTTACATAGGCTGTTGTTCAATTTCAGCAGAGGACAACATTATATGAATGTATGTACTTTGCACAGGCAACAATCTGTCAAGTTATTATTATCCATTTTTAAGCTGGACAAATATAAACTCATTTTGTAATTTCCTGGCAGCGAAACAGTTGTTCTGTGAATCTCATGCTGTGAATGTTCCTGTAGTACATGCATAGAATACTGACTTGTATAGCATGTTTCATGCTATTTAAAAGGCATCCTGGGCCCATTTATGCAGTGTTTTTAATCTTAGACAGAATATTAAGGACCTGTTCCCTAGTGATAGTAGGGGAGTTATATATGATGATATTTCCTGAGGGAAGGTTGAGAGGGAGAGATGGGTAAAGTTGGAGCTGAATTTATCAGCCAGGAGGTTTGCTGTAGCTTCTGGCTCAGTATACGTGGATCCATTCACAATGAGCTCTGCACACAATTGTGTATTGCTTTTCAGGCTGCATAGGTTCATAGGTTGGTACCAGGCTATCAGCCCTAGGGCCTATACAAGCCTATCCATAACAATTCCCTGGCTATTTCTTCCCACACTATTTACTTCCCTGGACCCCTGTCTAGCAGGGAGACTGATGTGATCCCTGGGGTGAATTTCCTTTCTCCCATCCAATCGTCAAGATTCCTTTTGAAGAGGTCCAAAGTGGCACTCTGCTTGACATGTATGGGCAGTCTATTCCAGAGTTTGGGGAGTCTCTGACGTAGCTAAAGAATGCTTTGTGGTTATCCTTGGCCTGGGAGGCAAAACTTACTTCAAATTTGGCTTTGTTAGACTTTATTTGTTCTCTGAGTTGTTAGCTTCATGAGAGTGATTATATTATGCTGGGTCCTGCACCTCCTAATTTTTGCCATGGTTTTCATCCTCCTGTTATACACCCTATTGATTTTGTGACTCCACCAGGGTAGCTTGTTTTTTGAGTTAGTTCTGTACTTTTTCCTGGTGGATACAGCTGCCTCTATACAGCTATTAACATGCTTGTATTGGGTTTCTGTGAACAGTTCTGCATAGGCAGTAGTGTTCTCAGGGTTTATGGGGCTTAAAACTTTGCCAGGTTCTCAATTAATAGCAGGAGGTTAGACTTAGAATAGTTTTTGAATATTCCAGGTTTAGCTGGGGGTCCAGGTTTTATTTTTACTTCAAAGCAGACCATTTTGTGGTCTGACCTTACCAGGGAATGCATTGTAGTAGGGGGTATGCAGCAGTCTCCAATATTAGTGAGGACCAGATCCAGTATGGTTGCACCCCTGGCTGGTGTATTGACTGTCTGGTCCAGGGAATTTGTGTTTACAAAATCTGGAAATCTCTGTGCATGTACGTTTAGTGTCATATAGGATTCCCAGTTAATAGTGGGGTAATTAAAGTGACCTATGAATATGGTATTGGGTTGGATTCCTAGTGTTTCTAATAAGTTTAAATACATGGTATGGGTTTCCTGGGTCATAGAGGGTGGCCTATAGCTTGCAAAGTAGTGGTATTGTATTTTACCTATGGTGATTTAAACATGGAGCAGCTCAAGTGCATTGTCTAGTTTGACGAGTCTTGAAGGATATTTAGTTTTGATCTAAATAGAGACACCTCCATCTTTAGTCTCTGCCTGTGATGTAGCTGACCTAAATGTGTGGAAGGCATTATAACCTTGCACTGTTGGTGAGCTTTCTGCAGCTATAAACCATGTCTCAGTGACTGCACAGATGTCAGCATTCTCTAGAGTAAAGAGAGCTTCCAGGGAATGGAGTTTTTTGTTTAGACTCCTAGCATGGAGCAGTAATACCTTTAGATTTTCTTGGTTTTGATTTGCTATGTTGTCAGTATTTTCAGTTTGGCATTACCTAAAAAAGGCACTATGGGGGAAGACAATGTTTTAGCTAATATTCAAAAGCCTAGAGAGGAGAGGTGCAGACCATCCCTGGCAAAGCAGTGTGATCTGTTGACGATCTCCTTCCATGCTGACAAATATTGCACTCCCTTAGAATGACACCAGAAACTGAGCCAATTATTAAAGTCAATCATCTTTTGTTCATATTATTTCGTCATCCCTGGAGAAGGTAAAATGCTGCTCAATGGTAGGCTCATACCAGCCTGAGACACACATTCTAACAGCTCCATGATGTCTCTCTTCATATGGTCTATGGAGGTAAGTCTATGGTCATTTAATCCCACATGGACTATGACTGAGTCATATTGGTAAATGTGGTCCAGTGACCTGAGTGCATATGTAATGTGGTGGATATTAGCCCCTGATAAGCAAATGACTGTAACTTTCTCCTTACTCAGCCTGGTGAAAGGGACATCAGTGTGTCTCATGATGGAGTCTCCAATGACTAGAATGTTGGATTGTGTGGTGGCTTGCCTTGTGGGCTTAGAGGTAGAGGCTCCATGAGATATATCTCTGTGAGTTGATGTGGGTGTTGTTTTGAAAAAGTGCATTTAGGGCTGCTGAGAATATTTGTTTTGTGTACTTCGTCTAGGAAGTCTTTGTGGTTTAGGAAGGTTACATGTAAGTGCCTCAGTATATGTGGGTCAATATGTCTGCTTTGAACTGTGCATGATGGGTGCAACATGTGTACTACTGACAACCTTATTGACATTAGGAGTACTTTTATGCAAGAGCTTTGCCTCCAGTGATATTATCAGCTTGTTTGAGAATTAACTGGTTGTCAGTAAACATGAGGCAATTTATACATTGCCTCTGGATACCCATAGCTAACAGGTCAGTAACAGAGACAGTAGGAAAGTCCATATCCATGGCAACAGACCCTTCCTTATTGATTAGACAGTTGGAGTTAGAATATCAATCACTGTCAGGGTTATCCGGTTTGCAACTATGTGGACAGTGCTTGTCAATGCAAACGAGTTGTCCTGTGTGCAACTAGGTACTGGAGAAATTTCAATTGTGTTTTTAAAGGAAAAATGTCACTCAAGGTGTTTGAGTGTGTACAGAGCACTGCCAAACCCTGAAAATTTAAGGATGAAGGATTTAGGCAGATAATCTGAAGTTAGAAACAAATCAAGCAGCACTTGCTGAAAACAAATAATTAGCTTGTCAAGAATGAAAAGAGGGGAGTCACATGAATGGCTACTGCCTGGCTACTACTAATGCTGGTCTCACCACAGGTTCACTCTGTTGGGATACAAGACTTCTTTGGTTCTTCTTGCAACAGAAGCAAAATGTTGGCACCAATCCAAAGAAGAGAAGCAGGCCACAGCCTGTTTGGTGATCCAGAGTCTTGTCCTTGATGATGCAAGGTAGGTAGGCTTGTACCCTTTTTCTGGTAGATGCCTTGAAGAGCAACCAGACCAATCAGGAACGCTAAGCACAGACACTCACTCTCCAACCAGAATCAGTCAGGAATCAATGCTCTCTGTTTCTTCTCTCACCAGGACAAGAATATAAGCACAGCTTCCAAGCTGTCACCTGTAAAGCAGTTTGACTTTTTGGTGATAAGCAGTGTCCAGGAAATAATGTTCCTGTACTCCTTCTCTCACCAGTGAAAACAGAAGCACTAATCCCAAGATGATTACTGAGAGGCAAAATGTGGGCTCTCCAATGACTGGTGATCTTTCAATACTTATTTAAAGGTAAGATGAAAAAATGGTTTATCCTAAACATTGCAGTGGGCACTAAGCAGTTAGATATGAAAGTGGGTAACTTTAGTTTTAGCTAAGTAAAGAGCCACTATTTTTTAAAAGAGCAAGATAGATTGAAAGGGGGTGGGCACTTTTGTATTCTGGTACTATGGAATACAGGATTGCCAATAAATTTATATAGCTGAAGGGGAGTGATTTCACAAAATGCTAATTTTGTGCTTACTCACACCAGCCAGTGAAAGGAGAGAGGGAAGGACATATATGGTCACATTAACATAAGGTGCATGCAACTAGAAAGACAGTGGTGTTTCAGAACACAACAGTAACAGGGTGGAAGGGTGACAAAATTCTGTCTGACCCACAAGAGACAGAGCTGTGGCCTGTTTTCAAGTTTTAAAATGCAGTTAACAGTAGTATAGAAGTAAAACGCAGTGTAAAGAAAACAAATCACAGTATAAAATATAGAAAAAGCAATAAAATAATACAAAATACAAGAAAACAAAAGCAAACTAACCTTTTCCTCACAGGAAGTTGTGTCAGTCTGGGTTCCTTGCACACATTTTAGGGCCATGCATACATGTATGAATTCTTTGATTCATCTTCTTGATTGTATTAAATTATATTATTTATGTAATACAGCATAATTTGTTAGAATGTGTTTTAAATATCTAGTTTTGAACATTTTCCAGTAAGCAATGAAACAAAATGTATGAACCAGTAATGACAAATCTACCTATTTCAGAACAGTTTAACCATAAAAGGCCACTCAAATATCTGTCATTACAATCCACCATATCAGTCAATATGTACATTATCTACAGAAGTAAAAGTCATCTAAACAATTCCACACTGAAGAGGTCTGTAACTAATGACCAGGATGCTACTGACAAACAACTTTAAATTTCAGAGTTTCATCTAGAAATTCATAGCCTGCTGCCACTGAAGAATTAATTGCCTATGTTATATTAAAAAAAGTTGGTAAGCTGATAACATTTCAACAGAAAATGGCTGGCAAACCAAGTTCATAGTTACTTTGCATTTCATCCAAAGAAGGGTACACTCAGGAATGCACCCCCCAAAAGTGCATTGCAGTGTCAGCAATCTCTCTACATGGTGTAGTAGTAGAACCCAATTTTTGCACCAAAAACAAGTAGGCTATCCATTGTACTACTACTACCACTACTTTCAGATTCTATAGCACAAACACCAGGGGCCATTTTTTAAACAAAACAGTTGCACGTTGAACAGATTTAACATGGACAACAGTAGACGTCTCTTCCCTTGAAACTCAAAATTCCTTCAAAGTACACTGAAACTCAAAATTCCTTAAAAATGCACTGAAATACACAATTCCTTCAGCAGTTTGATAGTTGCTGTAGAGAACTCAGGCTCTTGTTTCTGCTGAAATTCACAATTCATTGAGCAGTCTGGTAGTTTTTGTAGAGGACTCAAGTTCATTTCCCATAACCAAGGTACAGGGTTTGAGCCTGATCAAGCTAATTGAATAACTGACCAGCCTTAAGGCTTTTTACACACATGTACAGAATGACTACTATTGCAGGTTTAAATTCCACACTTTACGAATGGAATGCTAAATTTAAATTATGCATGTGGCATCTCTCTCACAAAGTGGATCCACATTGCATGCATTTATTTATTTTATTTTACATTTGTTGACCGGGCTAGTCTAACTGGATATATGTCCATTTTCAGTAGAGGCCTGAGGAGATAAGCTCCAAGACATGATCCAAATACAATAATAGAAGTACAAACAAATAAAAAAATAAGAAATAAAATCTAATTTTCTAGTAAAAATAGCAATTTTCCTGGTATAAAAAAAAATGCATCAACAATGGTAACGTGTAACAGGATGTAACACTGAGGTAAAAGGTCACAAACAGTGCAAATTGAAAGAACTTAGATAACAATGCAAGTTAAGTCAGAGGTAGATAAAAGGAAATAATCACAGTAAAAAGGAAAAAAAAGAAAGAAAAAATCATCAGTACTTGCAACATGTGAATTACAGCAGAAAGGTTAAGCAGGATCTAGCACTGAGGACCTGCCGTATAATATAGTGCTATTTTTAAGTATGGTGACATAGTATAGGTTGTCAGAAGTGAAAAAAGGGAGTTTGATGTGTAGTATTGTAGCAAAGGATTAGCTTAAGAAAAGATATATAAAGAGGACAGACATAGTGAAAAAAGGTAGAACAGAAAAATATAATAAGGTGGGAAAATGTAGTAGAGGATAGTAGGGAGTGGATAGGTAAGTCAAGTTAGTAGAGGTAGATGACTAGTCTGGTCTGGAGCAGGGGCATAGCCAGTATGTTTTGAGGAGAAGTTTAATTCTGTTTTTAAATAGAGATAGAGAGGTGAGTGAGATGATGATGTCATTAGGGAGGATTCCAGGATTTACCTACCGTATTAGAGAAGAGAGAATCCCCAGCTCTGTTATTAGGTTTTGAGGTGCGTGCATGAATGAATGCAGCATGCACCTTCTAAAAGGAGAAGATGCTGACGTGGCATTTACCTTTTATTTAAATTTAAATTAATTCAAATGTGAAAGTTCCCAACCTGCAGGCCCAAGGCAACTGCCTAGGTCACCGAGTGCAAGATCCAACTCTGGCCACATCCTCTCCTCATTTACCAGTTCTACAAATCAACCCTATCTTCTCTGGCCTCACAAAGACCCACATCGCAGACATGGTTAGGAGTCATGTGCAGCAGTTGGTGCAGTATCATACTGCTGATTGGGTGTGTCCTAGCCTTTAACCCCCACAGCACTCTTTTGTGCTCAGCAATGGCTGCCTTCAGGAGGTGTGTGCTGACTTTCACTCATTAGCAAATGTCCAGCCAAGCTGTTTATCAATGCAGATCAGTGCTCATCTGTCTCAATGCTGCTACCACAGTTGGGCTAGACAGCCTCCCTCCCTCCAAGGATCACCCACTCCAAGAATGAGTGAGGTGGCATCAACTGATCACTCTCATTGTCCCTCACCCAATCCCTACACCACCCATACCTCTAATTAATTGAGCACAGGTCATGCGGGGTGCAGTTTGAGCTTTATCTCTCTGCACCACACTACCCAGGGTTCCAGCATTATATAAATACCACAATATGCCTACAGAGGACTCAACATGGTAAAGTAAATTTAATTTTTAAACTAGTTTGTCAGCATCCCACAATCTATTGTGCATTTGCAGATATTTACTTTATCGACACAGACTTGTTTTAATTTTTCTTATCTTTCTGTAAACTTACCATAGGGAAAAGAGTCTTCCTGTTTTGTCTTTGCCTTTTAATGCTTTTGATCCTACTTCTCCTCTCCTCAATCCCCCTTCCCCAAGAAAAAAATCAAGTGCACTTTAGTGCTGCCCTTGAAAGAATGACTAATTCAGCTTTGTTTGTTATCCATCACATGAAATTCTAGAAAGCTCCTACCCTCTGCAAGAGACCTTCTTTGCCTAGGTGTCAACCTGGCAGGCTTAATTAGAATGCCTGCCTACTGTTGTGATTAACAGCTTACTATAACAAGTTAACTGGTAAACTGCCAAAAGCTCATTTAGTGCAAGTTGCTTCGCCTACTGTAGTATGATCAGCAAAAGTAGGGCAAATATTGTTTCACATAGGCTAAGCTAAGTGACTAAGACATCTTTCACTAGTGAATTTTTAATCTTAATTTACCGATTCTTACCATTTACTTGATACAACATTTTAATTATTTTCTTGGCTGCTTTAATTTTTACCTTGAAATTTGAAGCTATCTTTAAGTTTCAAGATACTGATCACTGGTAGTTAAATCTTAGCACTTCTAATATACACATTTCTCAGAATAATTAAGTAATGTTTAATGCATCAACTCTGGTTTCACTCCTTTTTTTCTTTTTTTCCATTGTCTGAAGTACTAACAATTCAGGATGCCACGATTATTCACTTAAGTTACTACTTAAGTTTCCTTCACTTTTCTAAAGCTCAGTTATGCCTTCTACATGGCAAACCTCATAACAAAAGGGTTCTCCTCTAGGAAAAAAGGAGGTCAATGTTCCTCTCTATTCATCCCTCATCAGACCCATTATAGAGTACAATGCCCCATTTGGCATGTATCTCACAAGACACCTACAACAACTGGAAAGGCCACAGAAATACCTCAGTAATAGGATTACTGGCCTCAAGCATATACCATACGCAGACCATCTCAAAAAACTTCAGCTCTACTCCTTCGCATATTGCCTACTCAGAGGCAATCTCTGCCTAACATACAAAGCTATTTCAAACCCAGAGCTGTTGGACATGCTACACTTAAAGAAATCCCAATCAATCTGAACCACATGCTCCAGGGAACTAAACCTCATCACCACAATAAACAGAACATGCTGGAGGGATAGAATCCTGACCCAGAGACTTCCCATACTCTGGAACAAACTACCCATTCATTGTCAAGCAAAGCTCATTAGCCCTCTTTATGAAAAATCTTGATGACTGGATGGGAAATAGAAAATTCACCCTGGGGATCACTTCTGCGGCACTGCTTGACAGGGGCACAGGAAAATAATTTTCTTGGGTGGAAAAAGCCAGGGAACCTTTTTGGCTAGGCTTATATAAGCCCCAGGGCCGATAGCCTAGTACTTACCTATGAACCTATGATACTTCTTTGAAAGCGACCATCATACCAGAACTTACTGCCCTTTGCTGAAAAGGCTAGTCCCTGCATCACCCATTGCAACAATATGCTGACAATAATCATTAACTCTTGCATTCATACCTGCTGTTTGTCAATGTTTTTTCAGAAAGTAGAACACAGCATAATCAGATGCAGAAGAAGCATATGTAAGGGAGACTTCATTACCTACAGTGCTAAGTCCATGTGGTTCAGCAGCCTTAATTGCCCGAGCAGTATCCATTATCCTTATTTGTCCTAGCTGTATTGTATATTTCTTCCTGGTCATTATGGAGCATGTGCAACAGAACCTAAATGATCCTGTAAGATCACAACATTGTAGACATCTTTCATCCAAAATATCAGCATTATCACACCATCACTTTTTCCTCTGTCGATCACATGGCCTCTTGAAGGCCTCCTTGGAGTCCCTGTCCACCACCTATTCTGACAGTGCATGCAATCAGTTTACAGACTGTGCAAACTCCAAACTATTGAGAGCCCAAAATGTTGTAAAACTTAATTAATGCTGCATATAATACAAAGAAAGCATTTTCCCAATAAATCAATGCACCTTTTCTCTCACACCCTTAATCTCTAAATAGACTAGCTCTGAGGATTCACAAACCTGGAAGAAAGGGAAAAGTAAATTGTAAAAGAACATATTGCTTCTCTTTATTATAGCTCACTCGACCTCAGGCTCACTACTCTTACTACAAAACATGTTTGACAAAGTCGACCCTGAGAGAATCATTTGATAATCTATCACTTTGCCAACACAAAAGATACTTAAAGTCTTACCAAAAAGAGATGCAATAAATTATACTGTTCAAAGATAAAGCCACATGGCTTATATAGTCTACCTTTCTCTGTAACTTCCCAGTACACATACATGCTAGATATTATGCTACTGACCCCTACACAGGTACACACACACACACACACACACACACACACACACACACACACACACACACACACACACACACACACACACACACACACACACACACACACCCACACACACACACACACACACACACACACACACACACTTGCCAGTCACATATTTCTGAATGTATGAACCTTCACTACACAGTCATTTCCTGGGCAAATTGTTGAAAGTGTACTTCTCCCTCAGTGAAACAGTATTTCTTTAAATTCTTCCTTTTATTCTCGTATTATTACTACATGTTTTTTTCATTGAACTTTATATAAAAATGCTGCCTTTGATACCCTGTAGACTTCCTTGAGGAACTTGAAGGTGTTTCTTATGCCTCTGCCTCACTCCTTCTCCAACCTCTCTACCTGAAGCCATAATAATAGGTATAAAGGCCTTTGAAAAGGTGGAACATCCAGCCAAAAATTGGGACATGTAATTAGCAGAGAACATACCTCTCAACCTCTTAGAGCAAGGATCTGGACAAAGCCATAAATAATGTGGCAACAAATGCCCAAAATTGGGACAATTTTTAAATATTGCTCGTACAAACATAGGACGTTGATGGAATAACAGGTTTTATATTAACATGAATTTTCTGACTGGCATGAAGTCTGAAACTGAAATGTCCTTCATTATCTTTTGACTTGAGTCCTCAATGAGTTGCCAGTGATTTCCCAGAAAAAAAAAATATGAGGAACATACCAAACATATGAGGCAAAAATATGGACATTATGCAAAAATCTAGACAGTTGAGGGGTGTGCCATAGAATATGAATAGCGAATACCTTTTAAATCTTTCTACTCTTAGTAGGAATGTGGAATATTACCAATTAATACTTGTTTAAAAAACCGAGAGTAACAAAAATGATGGAAAAGTTGTAAGCTTATTACAGAGACAATATAAAATGTGTATACCTTAATGAACTGTAGTGCAAAATTCTACCAAACTAGGTCATCTATTTTTGCTTCAGGAAAGGGAGTTGTAAGGCATGTGTCGTCTTTCTTTAAATTAGTGTTGACACTAATATGTTGGTCACGTTATGTGGTTTTCTGTGTACTAGATAACTTCAAAAATCACATATGATGAGAGGGATTGAGAAAAGTTTATGAAGGGGTAAACCTAGCCTGAATGTAGGGACATCCTAAATCAGGGCTGGAGATAGGAACAGTTGCAAGGTCTGCTTCTTCTTTCCTTTAGAAATAAATTTTAATTTAGAGGTTGGGGTTAACATAATGCTTAAGGTATGTACCTCACAGACACGAGGTACAAGGTTTGATTTTCACCTTTGAAGAGAAATTAGCTTGGCTTAAATGGTTCACAAGGATAGCTAGCCTAGTATCAATCTATAAGAGCTGCAGACATCTTTTTCCTGATGTCTGTGCTCACAGTGTCATTTATGTTAACTCTCATTACTAATATCTCCTTCCTGTCTGTGTATTTCTGGAGATGAAACCACTCCAGAAGGAAAAAACACTAGAGATAATATTTCACAGTAAGAGTATCACATCAGTACTGCTTCTTATACCCTGTCTGCTTCACCTTTAACAAGTGACGTTTCTACAAGTTAGCCTTTCTCAGAATGTGTCTCATGAATCAGACTATAGTTTTCCTGAATCCTGTTTCTCTATAGTGGTCATTGAGTACTATAATTAATTAAGAAAACCATTAGGTTCTAGTTGTAGTTCAGAACTACGTATTGATGCTTATTTTGGCTTTGAGCAGAATGTTTAACATTGGGTGCAGCTGAGAAAAAGCAGCGCTGGAAATTTGTCTCAGTCACTGGTTTAAAAAGGATGAAACTTTTAATGAAACTTCCTTTGGACCACTGCAGAGCAGTGATATCTCTTGGTAAATTAAAGCCCGTTAATTCAAAACTAAACTTCTTTAAATATAAAACAACTTCTGCAAGAAACTATTTCCTCCGGCAAACATATGCATAAGTGCAAAACTTAGTTTCATACAACTGTTACCCACACCAAACTGTAGAAATTGTTTCAAAGAAAGAAAACCCCAATCCACTTCGAGTTGCCAGAGTTTCATCTTCACACTCTCCTTGCTATATTATTCTCATTCTGAGGGTGCATCATATCAGAGAAAAAAAGATAACTCATTTTGTGTGAGATGCTGTGATGTCAACGTAGCATAGTAAAGGGATGACTTGAGGCCCATGCATTTTGTTACAGTCTATAGTGACCAAAGCCAGCCAAGCCACCCTTGCTTGAGCAACAGCAAAATGTTCAGTTAGAAATCAGTCATTCAAAGGCTCGCCTCATGGCAGACAGTGGGATGTATCAAGAAAAAAAAGCAAAAACAGAAAAAAAAACAGATTATATAAACACTTGACAATCACAGAAAGAAGCTGTTTCATGAGACTCAGTCATGCTCCAGTCAACTGTTGTCTCACTAGAATACCTCTTAATAGTCAACCAGTCTTTTGACTTCCCATTTCCTCAGGTGTGTTGGTAATTTGTCCTTCAGTTTGTAGGATGACAAACTGTGCTGAGCAATCTGCATCCATGAACTATTAAAACAGGTATTATTTGAATCTTGTTTTGGCCAGTGCTACTGGCTTCAGGTCCTTCCCTTTTTGGTCAGTGCTACTGGCATCAGGCCCTTGCAGCTCGTATAGCCTGGATTAATATCAGTCCCATCCCTATTAATTGTGCTGTGTGATCCATTTCAGGAGAGTTTCACATTTGGGGAGAATGTGCATGGAGTCCTTCTGTATACACAGGCCATAGCGTCCTTCTCCATGCATTGGCCCTGGTGTCCTACTCCATACACAGGTCATGGTATCCTTCTCCATACAAAGTTTAGGGAGTCCTTCTCTATGCACAGATCAAACTGGCTTAGAGATGTGTAGGGCAAGTGGCGTGAAGTAGGACTAGATGAGACCATCATACTATAGGCCACAGTGTTATTGCTTTTTGCCTAATGTCCATCATTTATGTGGTGACAAAAGCTTGTCAGGATAGGAGGACAATGAGTGCTACAGCCTGTGCCTTCCCCCTAGGCAAATCAGGGTGATCAGAATTAATCTGGCCTTCTACTAATATAACTCAGTGTCACCTTCCTGGCTTCTGGCCATTATTAGAGTTCTAGCAAAGAGATGTCTGCTATGATCCCTCTTGCCTGGATGGGCATGCCACATAGTCCCTGCAAGGTCCATCAGATGTCAGAGCCACTATTAAAACTCAGGTCACCTGGATTGTAGCCGGGGCTTTATTGCTCTACTCCATTGAACTGGATGTCTAGATCCAGATTTAGAAGTCTAAATCTCAAAGAGAAGTCTAAATCTCAAAATGCACTCACTCGAGGCACTCCTTAAAATGGAGAACATCGATAACTGTGCAGTGAATGAGAACTTGTTCAAGGCTCCAGACAGCATCCCTGCACTGCCAGGCTATAACTCATACCACACTTTTTGGCCATGTAACCTGGACTGGAACACCAAAGGCAGAGGTGTGTCCATATTCATTAAGGATATCCACACCTCCAGGCTAGTTGCTCAGCATAATGCAGCCGAGGTTATCCAAGTGCAACTAACTCTGGGCAAAATTGCAATCCAAATTGTAGCTTGCTACAGATCACCCACCATGCCCCAGGATTGCCACTCCTCTTTTCTTGATGTACTGGAAAATATTAGGGTTCAACCAAACACCCTAATAATGGGCGATTTCAACTATCCCCACCATTAAATGGGAAAACTATTCATGTACCAACTCCTTCGCTCAACGCTTTCTGGAATTCATAAACTCCAATGCCCTGGATCAACTTATCCACACCCCCACCAGGGGCAACAATATCCTAGATCTAGTCATTACCAACATGAGTGACCAGTGTTCCACACCTGAAGTCAACGCCTCATTGGTCCGATCTGACCATAAGCTAATTACCCTAGATATCCACATCCTGCCCCCACTCCCAATTAAGGAAATCATGGTAAAAAATTTTTCCAAAGCCAACTTCATGCTTCTTAAGACAGAAGTGGTGAACTTCATGACAGCCATGCAGATGGACAATACAGTTATGACTACTGAATCCTACACAATTGCACTTTATAAGAACTTAGATGAGTGCATGGATCATGCTATCCCAAACAGAACTAAGATGCTATCCACAAAAAAAATGAAGCCAATCTGGTGGTCCCCTGCCATAAACAAACTGTACAACAGAAGGAAGAAACTGTTGCAAAACAGAGCAAAATCCCATGAGTGGAGGAGCTCCCTGGTCAGCCTCAGTAAGAAGCTGTGATCCCTGATAAAATCCTCCAAAGCTAGTTATGAAAACAAAATTGCCACTGATTCTAAAGACAACCACAAAGAATTTTATAGCTATGTCAAGAATCGCAATGGCAACACTCAGATCTGCTCCGAGTTACAGCACAGTGGCACTAAATATACAGACCCAACTGATATTGCCAACATCCTGGCAGATGGTTCAGTGCTAACTTTACCCCGTCTCACCCCCTAAAGAGCCCATCTCTATACCAGAAGAATGCAAAGTTCCTGGAATCATGGCTGCACAGTTAAAAACACACTCTCCAAAGCCAAGAACACAGCATCCATGGGACCAGACAACATCCCAGGCTGCGTTCTACATGAACTACAGAATGAACTGGCACCCCACCTAAGTACCATGTTCAGTCATAGCCTCTTCCCTGGCTTTGTGCCTGCTGAATGGCACACAGCAGATTTATCCCACTCCACAAGGGGGGAGGCCCCACAGACCCCTGGAACTACCACCACATTAGCCTGACGAGCCTGGTCTGCAAGGCCATGGAATGTATCATCATGGAACTTATAAACCAAGACATTGGTAATCTCCAAACTCTGGACCCCACTCAGTTCAGGATTGTAAAAGGCAAGATCATGTCTCCTAAACCTGATAGACTTCTTTGAAGCAGTCACCAAAGCCGTAGACAAGGGTAAGGTGACTCACACAACCTATCTAGATCTTACCAAGGCTTTTGACACCATCCCCCACTCTGGAATTATAGATAAACTCACTGAACTAGGTATAAATCCCTATGTCACAAGATGGGTTGCCAACTGGCTCACTGACAGAAACAACCCTGTGAAAGAAGCAGACTCCAAATCCGACTTCACACCAGCCACAAGTGGAGTATCACAGGGTTCTTTCCTGGGTCTTCTCCTGTTTGGTATCTACTTTTCTGAAGTACAGGCTAACACAGAAGGTCTTTGGCTAATGAAGTTTGCAGATGACTGCAAACTACCAGCCATAATCGAAACTCCTAACGATGTGGACATCCTGCAAAACGGCCTCACTGAGACAGATGCCTGGTGTCAAAGCCATGGCCTTAAGCTCAATGCCAAAAAGTCCACTGTCATCCCCTTTGGTAAAAACTCTGTACCCATGAACTACAACATAGGCAGTAGTATACTTAACAGTGATAAGACAGTGATAAGACATACTTAACTGTGATAAGAGACCTTGGGACACAGGTGGACAGTAGTCTCTCCTTTGATAATCACATCACCACAGTAGTCAGGAAATCCTTCTACGTGGCACACCTCATCACAAAAGGTTTCTCATCCAGAAAAAAAGAGGTCATTGTTCCCCTCTACTCATCACTCATTAGACCCATTACAGAGTACAATGCCCCTTTTGGTATGTACCTCACAAGACATCTACAACAATTGGAAAGGCCGCAGAAATACCTCACAAAGAGGATTACCAGCCTCAAACAGATGCCCTACACAGACCATCTCAAAAAAACTCCAGCTTTACTGCATCGCATATCGCCTACTCAGAGGTGATCTCTGCCTAACATACAAAGCTATGTCAAACCCAGAGCTGTTGGACATGCTCCACTTAAATAAATCCCAATCCCTCCTAGCTACATGCTCTAGGGACCTAAACCTTGTCACCACAATAAACAGAACATGCTGGAGGGATAGATTCCTGTCCCAGAGACTTCCCATACTCTGGAATAAACTACCTATCTATATCAAACAAAGTTTTTCATTAGCACTCTTCAATAAAAATCTTGATGATTGGATGGAAAATAGGAAATTCACCCCGGGGATCACCTCTGTGGCTCTGCTCGACAGTGGCACAGGAAAATAATTTTCTTGGGTGGCAAAAGCCAGGGTACCTTTTTGGCTGTGCTTGTATAGGCCCCAGGGCAGGTAGCCTAGTACCTACCTATGAACCTAGGTGTGTCTTTAACCGTTTCCATCATGAGCCCTTCGCCTTTGAAAAGTCACCAAGTCAGTCACCCTATCACTAACAGACTCTCTACAAACTTTCCGTTTCTATTCCCTATTGTTTTGTATAGTACAGTTCTTGCTGCACTACAAAGATATCATACGCTAAGAAAATGACACTGCCAGCTTACAGTTATTGGCAAATTTAAATTACCACATGTGTAAATTAGTAGCTAGGATATCTGCAAAGCAGATGATGAATAGAAGTTGTCCCAGAACTAAGGCCTTAGGAATATCACTAGTCATTTTTTTGCTTTCTTAGGTGGTACCTTCTACTTTAACTAGATGGGCTGTTCTTGTTAGTCAGTTAGCTATCCATTTTGCAACATAAAGAAGCTGGGCAAATGCCCCTTCTCACTGGAATTGTGTGTTGCTGCCTCACTTTCAAAAATAAGGACAGATTGGTAGACTCACTTGGTTTCATCAAAATGTGATCAGTTGATTAAGTTTAACCAACTTCCATTTAAATTGAATTACTAAGTCTAACAATGGCATTGCATACTATGTGAGCTGGTAAAAGGCATTTCCCCTTATTCTCCATTTTGAATGGCATTGAAAATATTATATTTAAGAATACTTGTTCATACATTTTTGTGTAGCAGTGAACATTTCTGTTCTGAAGGTCACTGAAACAGCAGTTCTGCAAGTTATATTTTGATGGATAATTATGTCTCTATTAAGTCCAACTACATCTTCTCTGAGATGTGCATAGAACTTTGGTGTCTTGCTACATAATCTATTGTATTAAATACACAAGCCCGAAAACCCCTTACTAACTCCACTGGACTCTATGTTTCCTAAATCATAAGAATTTCTGAAAAAAACATGTCAAAGTTGGTGGAGATGATAGACTTAGCTCAAGGCCCATCTAGGGGACCTTCAGTGTAGACCAATGGATATGAAAAGAGCACCTCTGTCATTCACCAGGTTTAGAAGTAGCACAGACTAAGTAGCAAATCTTCCAAAATTCTACAGATTTCTGCCAAACTATGCATGATATCCATACTGGTTAACTAGATATTTTACTGATAATAATTTATGATGTCAGACCTTACTTTATTTTACTGAATGATGAATACAGATCTAAATTAACTCCATAATCCTCTTCACCAATGAAAACTATCAACAATGACTAGTACAGCTATTATTAGTTCTTTTTCTTTCTCACTTTGTTTAGAGGCAATTCAATGTTCAGTTTCAAAAGTAACACAGAACATCACTTTTTCTTTTAGAAATCAAGTTCCTCATTAAGCGTCTAGAATAATTTTTGAAAGTATACAGTTGAATGCAGTTAAATCACTTAAACTTTTTCAAATTGTTAAATAACCTTTGATAAAAGCTTCTCAAATAATGAAATGAACTTATTTAATAATGTCATAAGAAAAACAGTCTTATGTCCTGATTAAGATAAAAGTGAACATTTTCAATTCTTTTAACACCTAATATTAAATTCCCAAGATCTAGTATCAAGAAATGTTAAGGCAAGAATAATGACACCAAGCTTCGGATAAATCAATTGGTAACTGACTTAGTTAGGCTGCCCTTACCACAAATCACCTTTTGAGGGGTTTGTTCAACTCAAGGCAATCGATAATAAAGCTTTTTTATTAGACATTTCTGCATTTTTTTGTTTTTGCATTTGGAATTGGTTGCTTATTTTGTGCTCCTGACACACACACTGTGCCTGTTGGCTAGTTAAAATATGTAATTGCTGAAAATGCTGAAAGTAGTAGGGAAAAAAATCTGTATATAGTTAATAGGTTCTACTATGAAACACTGATGTCTTGAAAGATGATGTGCCGAAAACACGAACAAAAAAGAAAATGCCTGAAATCTAAGACCATGAAAAGTCCATTTTACATGTATTTTGCAGCAGCACAAACCCCTCACATACCCCAAACTTATATAGTCTAACTCCACAGTTGCACCAACTCAAAAAAGGCAGACATATTTCCAAATAAGTGTGTCTTTGCCGGCACACTTTTAAAAACCACAAAGGCTATGATTTCCTACAGGAAACAGCATTTGGCATTATGCTGTCTTTTTTTTTTTAGTGACTGCAACTGATATTGGACCACTTTTTTCTTGAGCATGTGGTGGGGAGCTCAGTTTTATGTGTTCTCTTTTATGACCATGTGATATGTACTTGCCTCCTACACTGATATCAGTGGATATCAGACCTTAGATTATGCAACAGCATACAATAAAAAACACCAGGCATGCCAAGTATTAAGGGTATTAAAGGCAGTTACTGAGCTGGTACTAGGAAATATGTATATAAAACTCACAGCTTTTGCAAAAAAAGAAACAACTTCTACGCTCTCTTTATATCACAAAGCATGCATATTCTGTGGAAGTATTGTGTTGCTGTCTGACAGTAACAAGGCACTCAGCAAGGAAAACAGCATGGAAGAAGTATGGACACTGGCTAAAGTACTTGAGTAGGCTCACCAGACTAGAGGTAATCTCTAACTGCTGTATTTCTTCTTTATATGAGCAGAACAAATTAGATAGAATGCTGATAAAATAACAGAAGTTGCATTAATACTTAGTTTCAGAAGACTAAGAAGTCACTGGCTTCAATTGTTTGGCACTTGTTGTGAACTGTAATGTTATGCTGGCTGTAGTAAAAATGTAACCTCAAATCAAAAACGTTTCAGAGATACAGACTAGGTGCATTCTAGTACATGTATATATTTTAAATAGAAAGAAGTAATGTCTGTGGTATCCCCGAAGTCTCAAAACAACCCACTAAAAAAGTATAGTGTGCCCAAAAACAAAAAAGTGTAAGAAATTATCTGTTTATCTGTGTGGAAGATTTTCAGTTCATATATCTCTAGTTAATCACTGTATATTAATCAGATCAGACAATAGCAGAAGTAGCAAACTTAAACTCGTGTTAAGTAAAAGAAAATAATAAAAAATATATAATTGTACAGAATTACTAAGTATTCAAAAGTAATCCAAGCAAGGCAGGCAGTCTGTTTCCAGTTGAAAATCCTTTATTAAGTACACAGACAAGCGATTCAAGTAAAAAAAAAAAAATAGAGCACTAGTTTCCTCACAAGCTTTCTAAATGTCTATATACTTTTTATCAGGTAAGGGAGTGGTTTATTGTGCTGTAAAGCAAAGTGTCATTGGTTAAATTCACATCCCTCCCCCCATCAGTGTGACATTCAAGCTGGTCCTGCCCTACTTAGTAGCTGTCATAGTAATATAACCCTTATGTATTTTAAATAAAATTTATAACAATGTGGTATCTCTTATTTAACCAGATTATTAAGTAGATTATTAAGTCTGTGGTTTTATCCAAGACAATATACTACATGGCTAGAAATATATCAACCTTAGTCCATTTGGCAATCAAAAAAATATATATAAATATATACATATACGTATACACATTGCATGTAAAAAATCAGTTGTAAAAATCATATTCTATTTTCATAACCTATATACAACAGTGTGGTTGCATCTGCAGGGTAAGCCCACTTGCACATGTATACAGCGTTTATGTCTTGGGTAATCTTCATCATTCAGCCCAGCTCCTGAACTCCTCCTTCTTCCTACACCTGTACTGAATAATACTGCAATGACTCTCATAGCATATTCAGCATGCATGTACATCCAAAGCAGAGTGATTGCAGATTTGTCAATTTAAACTAATCAAACATGGAGGCAGTATAGCAGCAGTAAAGAATCCTGAATGTTTCTGCATCGATTGCATAACAGAAACTCATCCACACTTTTAAAACTCTCTGACAATGCACTTGCTGTGCATACAGATGTCACCTTTTCAAGTGTTAAACTAGCTTCTCTCAATAGCCTGCGCTTAACATGATCATTTTGATAACATATATGCACACTCCTATTTCTTACAATTGTATCATGCAAGTCCAAACACTCACAGCCTCGTGTCCTTCTCTTTCACTTCAGTCACATAAGTGTGTTTGAATATCTGAAGCATGAAAGAATTACAAAGAACTGATTCTTCTGCTCGCAATAACCCTGATATTTGATTTCCAAGTCAGAAATTATGTCATCATCTTGTCATCAATTTGGCTAAAAAACAAAATCCCATCTGACCTCCGCTTCATAACCAGGTTAAGTGCTTAGTACTACAAAATAAAAAAGAACACTACCTTACATTACAAAATCAACACAAGCTAAACCCAAAGAAATTCTGGAGCTCTCTGAACTCTTTATTAAACCCAGGATCTAGTAATAATCCTTTCCCAGACCCAAATAAAACACCCACTGAAGTTGCTGCAACCTTCAACTCCTATTTCATAGATACTATAGCCAATCTAACCACTACCTTTCCCAAGACCAACTTGTCCACCACAGAACTCTCCACAGCTAATACCAGTACACCCCTATTCCCAACTTTACTCTGTTACCTATACCCACCTCGACTATTAAAAAATTACTTCTAAAACTCAAACGAAGCACAAATGCCACTGACAATATACCTGCGAAATACTTGCAAATGTTAGCCAACTCAATCACTTAGCCTATCAGCGTACTTCTCAACAGATCTGTCCAAGAATCCTATATGCTCATCATCTAGAAAAAAGCTTATATCCTCCCTAGACACAAGGGAGGCCCCAACATAGACACCAGCAACTTCAGCCCCATTGCTATACTATCAACCATCTCTAAGATTCTAGAAAAAAATATTCCTTCTCAACTTCTTCACTATCTGACTCAAAACCACATCTGCTCCCCCATCCAACACAGATTTAGGCCAGGACATATTACCACCACTTCCCTTCATGGACACTGTCAACTGAGCCTGTGACACTGGTAAAATCGTATTGTCAGTATTTCTTGATCTTTCTAAAGCTTTCGATACTATACCCCACTCTCTCCTTCTAACAAAACTCTCTAACAGGAACCTCACCTCACACTCTAAATTGGTTCACTAATTACCTCACAAACAGGCAGCAAACTAAATGGAAGAACTGTTACTCCCCTTTCCTAAACACCACCACCATTGTTCCTCAAGGCTCCAGTTTAGGCCCACTTCTGTTTAGCATGTTTATCAATAACTTCCGCACCACACTCTCTCAAGGCTCAGTCATCCAGTACGCAGATGACTTCACTATCATCTGCACTACAAACAACTCCTCAGAACTACAACTCACCCAAAATGCCCTCACCTCCACTGAAATGTGGATGTCTAATAATCATCTTGCCCTGAACCCCAACAAAACCAAACTAGTAATCTTTGCCCACAAAATGTCCACCCCCTTCAAAAAGAGAACTTCATTCAATCCCTAAATGGTACCACCATCGACATTGTACCTAGCACAAAACTCCTAGGTGTCATCATAGATGAAAACCTCACATTCGACCTGCACATGCAGTCCAATGTCAAAAAGACACATCAAAAGCTTGGCACTCTCTACCGACACAAACATCTACTCAGTGCAAAAGCCTGACTTTCTCTTGCCACTTGTTTTCTATTACGTTCTCTTTTATACGGTGCCCTCCACCTCACCATCATTTTGTCCTCTCTAAAGTCCAAACTAGACTCATGCTACAACAAAATTGCTGTTTGTAACTAATGCCTCCTACTCATCCTACCACTGCTTATCATTACGCAACCTAAAATGGCTTGGACTCCCTAACTATCTCACCTTTATCCAACTAACTACAGCTCACAGACTCATTCATAATCCATCCATGTGCCCTGCTGTATCTTCTATACTTACTTTATACCATCCTAACAGACCACTCCGATCCAGCAAACAACTGCTCGTAAATGTAGACAAAACAAAACTTCTGTCTGGTCAGATGCTTTACTCCTTTACCAGTGCAAAAGTTTGGAACTCCCTCCCCCCAATATTTAGATCCAGCTGCTCAGTAACCCTCTTTAAGACATCTCGGAAACAATATCTCTCCTCATGGCTGTGCACATGTGCTAACACCACATCTCATATAACCTAACATCAACCATCACAACTATTCTCACCCCCACTGTACTACTCTGGAATCCTCATTTCACATCCACCTGTCTTTTTACTTACTCCGCCTCTCCATCCTGTCCACTTCCCTCTTCTACTAACCCTCATTGTCCTACCATTGATCCCTCCTGTCTACTTCCATCTCTTCCTAACCCTTAGAGACCTACCATTGAACCAGGTGAGACATTCAAGTACTCTAGCAGCCTACCTCATACCTCCCAACCATACCGATTTACTCGGCTTTTACTGAGTTTTGTGGTCCAAATGAAGGGGTGCCATGATTCCCGAGTGGCACCCCTTAATTTCCAATTTTTTCCCTTTGTTTTTTTTTTTCATTTTTTGATTTTCGCACTGTCGGAGCTGACGTCATCACGTGCGCTACCAGCCAGTCGGAATTGAGCTCAGAGCTCACATTATTTCCAGATAGCCTGGTTACAAATGTTAACGGGAACAGCACTCTTCTAACGGATAGAAATGCAAGCAGGAACGGCACTCGGATTATCGGCAGCAGCTCTGGTTTTGTTCAGGGGAATCAAGAAAGATAGGTAAGCAAAGTGTGTGTGAAGTTGACTGCAACTTGCAATGTTATGTGTGAGTGTGAGAAACCGGTAAAGAGTCCCTGCATCTGTTTTACTTTGCCTACAAATGCATTCTGTGTTCAGCTAACAGCAGTCCTTCTCTAAAGCTGAAACAGCAGTCTGGCAGCAAATCTGTTAAGCTAGTGAAAACTCTTGTGTCTTACGTGCATTGAAGGTGCTAGCAATTCTTTAGTTAGGTGAAGGTGTGTGTGCGTTTTACTGGCAGCAGATCTGTTAAGCTAATTAATTGAAGGTATGTGCGAGGGAAACGGACTTTGCTTGCATTTTGCTAAGTTTAATCCATTGCGTGTCTTATGAGCATTGAAGGTATGTGCAGCCTAACAGCACTTTACTTAATCGGTGTGTGCTGAAATGAAGGTATGTGTGAGAGAAACGGCAAAGTCACTCTGTAGCTGTTTCACTTTGCTTTACGGCAGTACTTCTCAAAAGCATGGCAGTCTGGCAACAAATCTGTTAATGTGAAACCTTTGTGTATTATAATGTGCATTGAAGGTATCTGTGCAGTCTCTGGCAGCAATTCTTTAATTGAAGGTGTGTGCATTTTACTGTCAGCAAATCTGTTAAGCTAATTGAAGGTCTTTGTGAGAGAAATGGACTTTGCTTGCATTCTGTTAAGCTGAAACCACTGTGTCTTATGAGCTTTTAAGGTGTATGCAGCCTGGCAGCAATTCTCTACTTAATTGAAGGTGTGTGTGTGTGAGAAAATGCCCCCATATAATACAATTGGTGGCTAGAGGTATTCAGGCTCAAACCCTGTACCTTTAGTACAGGGTAAAAAGAGCCTACTATCCCTAGCCGCCACCATTTCTGAGTGAGTTGAGAGCTATGATGAGAAGTGAGAACATTTTTTTCTCTAACAGTTGGAAGTTATGTTCTGAGCTTTGTCCAGATTTTTTTTTGTACTAAGAGTTGAGAGCTATGATAAGTAAGAACATCATTTTTTTTTGTGCTAAGAGTTTAGAGCTATGATAAGAAGTGAGCACACAATTTGTATTCCCCTATTGTTTTTGTGCTAAAAGTTGGTGAGTGAGAACTGAATTTGTATTCCCCCATTATTGGCTTTGTTGTTTGTCCATGTTTTTTGTGTTGAGGTTAAGAGCTATGTTGAGAAGTGAGAAATGAATTCACTAAATGATGGCTCAGTCTTCCTATTTTTCAAGCAGCTGCTGATGTGGGATAGTGGTATGTTCTGAATGTAGTGTATAGAGTCCTGGGTTCAAAACCTGCCAGTGAAATGCATGATGGTAGCACAACATTTTATTCTAGCAACTTTACAAAATTATACAAGCAATGTTTAAAATGTGTTCCTGGTTTTTGACCTTTTGGCCCCCCCCAAAAAAATGAAATTGAAAATAAGTGTGAGATGCAGTGCAAGATGCCTATGGCTTACACTACTGTCATTCTATTTAGAGTGGGTGTGGAAGCAGACTTTTCTGATGGAAAAGTTCTGAATTGGGCAGTTTTGTCATTATTGGTTCATGTGTTTTGTTTCACTGCCTACAGTACAGATTACTGGTAAAATGTTAAAACAATAAATTTAAAATGCGCTCTAACATATGTGTTGTATTATACAAGGAATATAATTTAATAAAGTCTGGAAGTTGTATAAAGAAAAAAACACATGTATGTTTCTTGTTTTGTGTGCAAGGGGCCAATGATTTGAAAACAGCCCAAAGGTAATCTTTATCCACCACTGGCCAGATGCATTTTATTTTAGAACATTCTATATGGGTAGATATACCTTTCTTTCGATGTGGTGTGGGTTTCAATGCTGTTTCAATGAATGTGAGTTTCAAGGGCAAAGTTTAATGTCAGGCCTATTTTCATTGTGAGACAGTATTGCTTTGTTTACCAGATGATGTATTTTAGTGTTTCTGCATTGTTGTGCTGTAAAATGTAAAAATAAAATTCAAATCATTGTAGAAGTAAAGCAGTATGCATACATTAGTGTTTATGGTAAATGGGGCAAAATAGCCAGGTAACGGGACACTGGAATGGCTGCAGGGGACTCTGGTGTCATGTTTTGGTTGTCTGTTCTTCAATTTGCGTTCAAAAGTTGGTATCCCACAATTCCATTAGAGTGGGTGTGGTTACATAATTATGTATGCAAATTAGATGTTAATCAGCGTACAGATTTTTATCTATTTTTCATGGGCCTTGTAAAGATTTTTGATGTTTCCAGGTTGAGAGGTATGGCCCACCTTAATATGATACCACTACTTATATCTGCAACAATATTCACTGACTTTGCTGATTCCTGCAACAGGACTCATATATTGCTAAGTTAACATGTGAAAAGTTTAAGTACCTAGTCTCTGATTAATTCCTGTATCCACTTTGCACCCACTGCATGAAGTATCTTATATAAATTTAGCTAGATGAAAACTACCCATATAGAATGTTCTCATGTATACACTCTTTTGCTTGTATAATATCTTTGATTTGAAAATGATTACTTATGCACTGTTTTTTTCTACCAATTGTATAAACTGCCAATAATATGCACTAAATATCTTTATTAATGTAAATTCTGTATTGTATGTGAAATGTCTTATATGTGGATCTTTTCTCACTGGGACTTCACTGAAAATGGGCACGTCTGGCCCAGCTGGACCATCCCGGTAAACAAATGCAAATAAATACATAAATAAATAAATAACATCTCTTCCTTTTGAGGAGCTCTCTTATCAGTTACATGAATCAATTTTGCACACTGTTTTTTTTTTAGCTTTTCTAAAAATCCACTTAATTGAGATATAGCCCAATCTCTGAACCGATATTTTTTAATTCTCTAATAAGTTCCTGCAATGCTTCAAAGATGCTGATGGTTCTAATGTAGAGATTCTGAAACTAAAATTGAAAAAAATCAGTTAAAGTATTACTGGTTTAGTGGAAAGTGAAAAAATGAATTAATATTTGAAAGGGACTTTTGTGAATAAGTTAATAAGCACTGTAGTTGTTTTAATGTTTAAAAAACAGAAAAAAACAATAATTAAAAAGAATTTAAACTTTTTATCATCAAACAATAAGAAACATGACTGGCATTTTATTATAAGTAAATATTGCATCATGCAGGCATCCAGATGAAAAAAATTACACACTGCAGAAAAACAGTTTCTGGAGACTAAAATTCAGAGGAAAACAGCAACCTAGCAGCTGGTAATTGATGCACCCAGAGATGCATATACACATTGTCTAGATGAATGATTTTATGTCACTAAGATGTTTTTTCTTTATATTGAAAGCTTTGTCCTTCATACTTTTGCCCTCTTTCTTAACCAAGTTTTTCAATCCATATCCCACTATTTTTAGCTGTAATCTCTTTCATTAATTTACTTTGATACAGAATCTATTGTCTTCATACTGATCTATCTCCATTCTCCATTCCTTTGCTGTTGGCAGCAGTTTCATTCTTTACAGTTTGAAACACAGTTTTGTCATACCCCCTCTCCAGAAATAGTTGCTCCAGGTAATTAACTTCTTTCTCTTTATCTGTTTGCACAGTGCATATATTGCTAGCTCTAATCAATTGCCCTTTGATAATATTTGGTAAAATATGTTTAGGATGCATGCTATTATGAACTAACAGACTATTTTTCCAACAGTCTTTTCTAAAGAGTCTGGTATTGATTTTATCCAAACTGTCTCTATACACAGAGCCATCTAAGAAGTCTATTTCTATAAACGAGAAAGATATAGTAAATCTCAAAAAGTCTGTTGTAGACTCCAAGTACTTAATTAAATCAAACAATAGTGATGGCTCCCCTTTCCACAACATAAAGGTGTCATCGACAAAACGTCTATACATCTTAATGTGTTTACTGTACACACTGTTGAATAAATACTGTTTCTCCCAATGATGAACTACCATGTTCGCATATGAATTTGCACAGGGGGTGCCGATGGCTACCCCCCATTTTTGTAAATATATATTGCTATTATATACAAATATATTATTAGATAATATTAAATCTAATAATGTGCAAATCAACATGATTTCATTTGTATCACTAGTACCCATTTCTTTCAGTTCACTTCTTATTGCCTCAACTCCATACTCATTAGGTATGCAGGTAAGAAGACTTTGTACATCAAGGGTAACCAGATAGCAACTACTTAGTCCTGGTGTTTCATTTAATTCCCTCAAGTCTCTCAAAAAATGGGACGCATCTTTCAAAATGGTGGGAATCTGCCTTACTATAGGTCCTAATTTACTCTCCACACATATTGAAAGGGCCCCTCTCCATCTACAATTGGTCTTAATGGTGATTTGTCCAAACATTTATGTATTTTGGGCAACCCTTTGATGTAAGGTATCCTAGGATAATCAACTGTGAAGAACCTATATAGCTGCTCATCTATTTGTCCGTACATTTCACAAATCATATAAACATTCATTGATATTTTTAACAATTTTCAGATGCTGAACATGTGTTATTGGGAGATATGTATCTGTAACACTCAACATTTCCTTCATAAAATGAACATAATCATCCCTATTCAAAACAACAACAGCTCCTCCTTTGTCTGCAGGTCTTATGCTCAGGGCTTGATTGTTCTGCAGAGAGCACAGAGGATGTCTTTCATTTTGTGTAAGGTTTAAAAAGAGCCTCTATTACTAGTATAGAAACTATTATAAATTTCATTTTCACAAGCTCTAATAAAAGATTCAACATGGTTAGGCATGGCAGGTGTAAAAAAACTTTTTTTTACAAAATCTAGTGCTGCTCTGTCATCATTTAAAAAAAAAATGTAAGTGCCACATTTCTAGCAAATGCTCTTAAATCAGTCAACAATTCATTACTTTAGTACATGCAGAAGGTATGAAAGTCAGGCCCCTGTTTAACACAGCCTTTTCAGCTTCAGTTAGACTATAGTCCGGCAAATTAATTACAAGTTCATTTACTGCCTTTGTCTCCTGTTCAGAGTTGTTCTGTCTCTCCTGAGAGCTTCCTTCCTTCCTTGGCTCATTGAATGCTGCTGTTGTCTCTGCACATTCTGCTTTGTTGGTAATGGTAAAAAACGATCAAGAGTTAGTGTAATAAGCTGTTTAGGTCTTGCTCCCTGTAAGACCTGATTATTAACTTGCTAGTTAGGCAAAGGAGTTGTACTAATCTCAGAAGGTGTTTGGGACCCATTAATTCATTGTGAGGTAAGATTCTGATACTCCTGCTGTGTTTTGGTAAGCAGAAATGGTGAAAGCATATCTGTTATACTTGATGTAGGTACTCCTACATCCTCCACTCTAACAACATTATTATTAGGGTTTGCAAAGTTAGAAATATTTTGTGGCCATGTAAACACATGACCAGGGCTAAAGTCCATAAAGTTTCTTTGTAGTTTACGTTGTTTGGTTTGCCTTAGTCTATTCTCATACAGTGCAACATTAATATACATGTTATTCAAAGCACTAGTATAGGTCTCCCCTTCAAACTGCTCTACAATGTCACAGTTTTGTTGTATGCTAGTGCTTAGGCTCAGTTCAAATGGATCAAAATAATCTATAAGCAGCTGCATGTATTTTCCACCAAGTTCCAAGTTCAATTGCTGCCACTGCTTCAATAATTCAGGGTGGGTTTCATCGTAAGTAGGCATGCATAAAAACCTCATACCCCTTGGAACCACATTAAAGTGAAGGCAAGCTTCCAAATGTTGTCTCTGCCAAGTAAGGCGCTTATACTTAAAAATATCATTCTCTAAATCTTTTACCTTCTGCATGAACAACTGATATCCATCTGGTCTGCTGTGCTCACGAGTTCCAGAATTCCCTTCAAAGCTCATGGTTTAAAGTGGATTATCCTCTGGTTAAAATATTTTCCCATTTATACTGCAATTCATTTACCTTTGGAACATAGTCTAACTCAATGGATGTATTATCAGCCATGTGGCTTTGCTGGTACACAATCAGCCAAAAAGCACAAACACAAATTACCAGCAATAGTCCAAAGATCATCCAAAAATGAAAAGTCAATGAAGCAAAAAAATCCAGATGACCACCATGGCTTAAAACAGGTTTATTTAGACAATCACTTTCACGTAGAACAAGCCACGGTTTCTCAAGTCTTCAATAAAACAGTAAAAATCCCTACACATTTTATATCAAAAAGCACCATCAGTTAATCAATTAAATACATCATTAAAATAAATCCAATCCTTAAAATACGTCATTAAAAAAAATCAAATCCTTAAAATACATCAATTAAGTCTTCAGCTAGTGTTACATCTTGTTTAAGTGAGCGAGCTTCTAGCTCAGGTTTAATGCAGACATAGTTGTTCAGTTCAGGGTATACATGAGCTTGCAGCTTTAATAACCACTTTAACTCAATTCTTTCAATTAAGTAGTTTAGATTACCCCCTCTCTTGTCATTATTAACATTTTGTAGGACTCTAAACTTAAATGATGTGAAGGGAATTCCATTGTATGCTTAGCTAAAGCATTTAATTTGTTCTTATTTTTTACATCATACATATGCTGATAGATCCTATATCTTAAGTCTTTTCTGTGTCTTCCCTATATAGAAACATGCACATGCAGTACACTCTGCCATATATATTAAAGCTAGTTGTTCTACAAGTAGGATATAATCTAGGCTGAAATATGAAGGACAAGATAGGGTTTTCAAATTATTGTACATAAGAAACATATTGACACATTCTGCACTTATTACAAGGATATGTTCCAAGCTTCAGTGGGGACACAGTGTTCTTTAGCCGATCATTACAAAGTAACTGTTTTAAATTGCTCTTGTTCTTATATGCAAAACTGGGCACTCTATCTATAACATTTTCTGTTTCCATATCAGTTATCAGGAAGTGCCAGTTATTCTTAATTATATCACGAACCTTGCTAGTATCGCTAGCAGACATTGTAACAAAATGTACTTTATCATTGTACTTAAAGTTCCTTTTTACAGTTACTTTCATTGCTGGCTTTACACAGATAGAGTGAATTCCTTTGCTGTTGGCAGCAGTTTCATTCTTTACAGTTTGAAACATAGTTTTGTCATATCCCCTCTCCAGAAATAGTTGCTCCAAGTAATTAACTTATTTCTATTTATCTGCTTGCACATGGCATATATTGCAATATTCTTCAAGAATATTTTTCATTGAAAAAACAGTCTCGGATACAATGTCCCAAAATTCTCTTTGTTGATAAGAATAAATGCTTTCACCTCATGTGCTTTCTCTGCATATGTTTTCTTTCCATATCACCACAATACTTTAGGATTGTCACTGGATCCTCTTTTTATATTTTCTCCAAACTGTTCCCCCTGGAAACCTCTCCTTCATTTTCTGTCTTACTCTGCATTAGCATTTCTTTAAGAAAATCATCCTGCAACCCTCCCATCTGGAGTATTGTAATAATACATTCTTCATATGCTGACTTATCTCCATCAAACACATTTCTTTAAAACATCTCAGAATCTTGCATGTATTCTCCAGTCTTGATACTGGCTTTTTTCCTCCATTTCTATCGCCACTTCATTATCACCTCTTTTTGTCATCTGCCTCCCTGTTTCTCCAGACCACCTCTGCATCTGGAACAGAAACAGTAAGTGCTCATCCAAAATGGGTCCCAGTCTCAATAATGAGGAGCAAGGGAGGTACACTCATGCCCTGGCCAAATTTTGCTTAGTGTTATAAACACCACCTGAGATCTCCTCTGAACAGAGGCCCATAGCCTACTGGGACTGACCTAGTCAAGAAAGAATAAATAAACTAAATAAATAAATGAATGGAATCCGAGTAGAAGGAAACAATAAAACTGGTTCAGGTTATATTTAAGTACACAGCAGTGAGTAAATCTTACTTCCCTATTCACATTTTAATAGACTCTGGTGATGTATAACACTTTATAGGGTCACTGTTCACACTTAAGCAAAATATATTTATGGTAGCACAAGTGTGAAGATGGATCTATGTTTAACGGTCGAATAATATTTCCATCTAATGGCTAAGAATCGACCCCTAACCATTGAATTTTCATTCAGTGAATGTTCATTTCAGTGAACAGGAAAGTAAATAGTTGGCCAACACTTCCCCATCTGCCTTTTTCCTCACTGTAGTGCAGTCTTGGGGTTGGTATATATACTTAGGGTGGTTGTTGGGAGCAAAGCCCCTAAGCTGGGTAGGTTTGAAATATTGTGTTTTGTGAGACAGAGAAGTGTTGCTTAACTAGTTACTTTCCCTGGTGATAAAATGAATGTTCACTGAATGAATGTACTGTGGATAGGGTTTGATGTTTAGCCGTTCAATGGAAATGTTATCCGATGGTTAAATATAGATCTATGTACAGACTACTGGTTCTGGTTTTAGTGATGTATAAACAAGAAGGCATTAGATTTTCATAATGCTTAGTGCCAAAAAACATTATCAAGCATTAAGTAAATGCCAAGAAAATAATGTTAAACCTTTCTATTAAAATATTTTACCAGCCTTTGATATATAAAGAAGCTGGCATTAAGACATTCTGGATATTCTCTATGGCATCTTGAGCAAAGACAGCCACTGATTCATGTGTGAGTTATCTCTTACTCTGAATGCAAAAGTATTAGACTCTCTTGCACTTTGAGAAATGATTTAATTAAGCCTTTCCACTAAAGATAAAACCGATACCTCTAAGCAGGCCATATCTGCCACTTGTATAAGGGTAATACATGAAAACAATCAAATTGCATTATTTTTACAATTTACAATGTGAAATAGGTTGATAGGTGAATACTAGGCTAATGATCACAGGAGCCTTTTCAAGCCTAGCCATGCATCTCATATGCATCTAACAAGTTTAGAAACCTTAAGAATATTCTAAGGGATATATGTAGGCTACTGTTTGGGTGGTGAAGCATTTACAGGGTGCCTTTCTCCATTGTGGATACAGGTATCTGAACAGGGTAAATTTACGATTCTCCATCCAGTGGTCCAAGTTAAGCTTGCATTTGGTTAAGGAGGAACTCTGCTTCACATGGATGGGAAGCCACTTCCAGAGATGGGTAGTCTCTGAGACACATACCTGTCCCTCCAACATGTCCCTTTTTTGTCGCAAGTAATGTTTATGTGGGTACTTACGTATTATCACAACCACATTCCAAATGTCTTGCAACTATTTTCCAAATCGGTCATAATTCTTGAAATTATGGAGAAAGGAGTCATTCTCCTTTATGTGAGTAATTTTGAGTGATTAGTAAACTGGATAGTTTTTGTGTATTGTCATGTGGACTTTTGATGAGCTGAGCACCATGTGAAAAAAATGTACTGACTTGTTGGGATCTTCTGTTTACATCCTAGACTTAGTCTGTTGGCCCCGGGCAGTGGTATCCTGTCTTATGTCGCTTAAGTGAGAAACAAGCATACTGGTAAATGTATCATGTTTCTACACCTTGTATTTCCACCTTTTTATGGTTTAGGAAGTGTCAATCTGTAAAACATTTATTGGGAAGGGAATAGTGATTAGAAACAAAATGCCAGTGATTGAGTATGTTTTTTTGGTCCCACAACATTTGTTTTCTGGATCCACTTCTTGCTAAAGCAAAAAGAAACACAGTTGTAATCATAGCATAACTACTTAATTTCACAGTTTTTGCATATATTCAGGTTACTCTGGCTTTGGGCTTAGGAGTAATCTCTCCATTTTACTTTTTATTGCTGTTTTCTATTTGCACGGTCAGGTCCCCATTTTTAAAAATAAAATCTGTCCTTGAACGATGTCAAGCTGGAACAGGAATTTGGGGCTTACTACTGCTCCTGGGTGATCACCCAATGTCACAAATAGCTGGTTAGTATGTTACCCAACCCCTGCCAATCCACAAAGAGTTGTTGTTGGTCCATAACTGCAAGAATTAAGAGACATGTGGAATGTGGTTGCGATAATACATAAGTACCTTTAAGTGCCTAAATTGGGTAATTCTGATGCTGTCTGTTTTGTAGATGTGCAGAAGGTCCATGAGCACAAGATCCAGTGATGCCTTGTATATCAGGCATAGCTCTCCCCTCAAAAGCCTGTATGAGACTGAGGATAGGGATAGGACGAATGTGTCCAAGACTATTTTTTCTAACCTTGTTTCTATTATTCCAGTTTTAAGATTGAGAGCAGCAAAATTATAGTACGTGCATTCTTATATGTTATCTAAACATTATTTAAGTGTTTTTAGGACATTGGTTTTATAAAATGTTTATTTTTCAAGTTATTTACACACTTAACATTTTCATATTTCATGTTTATATTTAACATGTTGGTTTTAATAGTGCTGTATCTTTAAATAAGTTTTGATTGTTTTATTAAAAATGCTTTTTTTATTGGTGGATTTTAAATGATCATTTAACTTTAGTATATATATCGCACTAGATGTTTTATGTCTTTAGATCTGATGAAGTTCAAGGTGTTTGAATGAAAGCGCTAAACTGTTGTTTTTTACTTGCTGTGATTTATTAAAGAATTTGGGATTACACCTATGGACTACTTATTTCTGCTAACTGTTGTTCCAAAGGCAGTATTTTGTGTTTTACTGGTACTTGGTTCTGCTTTTGTGCCACTTTTTGTTTTTAGTAACCTTGTTAGGTGATTTACATCCCCTTTGTCCTCATTTCCTGGGTCTCCACCACCTCTAGTTACAACCTGTATTGTTAGGTTTGCAAACAGCAAGGCAACTAATTATAACATTTTAAAGTTCATATCCATAATGAAAAAAAAAGATTCCTGCAAGGGTCTTAAGTTTTCTTCCAGTCAAAACTATTTTTGAATTTGTGAGCTCAATGGCATCAAGGTTTGAGGCCTAACAACAGTAGAGATGATTCAGATTTGCTTACTTTTCCATTTGCTCGCAGAACTTCCTGGGGGAAAGTGGGAGTGAGTGGCCAAAACTGGCTAAGTCATGCTAAGGCAGGATTTTCTCATCCTTAAGTGAATTGTCACAATAGCAGAAAAACAAAGAAAAACAGTGATATTTTTGCACTGAATTTAAACATATCAAAGTGGAAAAAAGAGCAAAAATAACAATATTTTGCTCCCTAGCACCACTTCATCCCTTACATATTATGCATACCAGCACTGAGATACCACAACAGTTGGGTAAGGGCAAATTCCCAAACCCCACTGTTCAGCGATTGTACAAAGAAATCAGATGAAAGGCTGAAAAACAAACAAGCAAGTAAGAGCATTCACTCTCATGATCATACACTCTTACAGATTGCAACATTGGGGATGCATTTAGTAGACTTGCTCCACAAGAGCTCTGCCTGGGAATATAGATGTTATAATGAAGTGAATGGAGATAGATCAGTATGAAGACAATAGATTATGTATCAAAGTAAATTAATAAAATAGATTACAGCTGAAAATAGTGGGATATGGATTGAAAAACTTGCTTAAGAAACAGGGCAAAATATAAATGTATGAAGGACAAAGCTTTCAATATAAAGAAAAAACATGTTAGTGACATAAAATCATTCATCTAGACAATGGGTATATGCATCTCTGGGTGCATCAATTACCAGCTGCTAGGTTGCTGTTTTCCTCTGAATTTTAGTCTCCAGAAGCTGTTTTTCTGCAGTGTGTAATTTTTTCATCTGGATGCCTGCATGATGCAACATTTACTTATAATAAAATGCCAGTCATGTTTCTTATTGTTTGATGATAAAAAGTTTAAATTTTTTTTAATTATTGTTTTTTCTATTTTTTAAACATTAAAACAACTACAGTGCTTGTTAACATATTCACAAAAGTCCCTTTCAAATATTAATTAATTTTTTCACTTTCCACTAAACTAGTAATACTTTAACTGATTTTTTTCAATTTTAGTTTCAGAATCTCTACATTAGAACCACCACTGCAGAAACTTAGTAGAGAATTAAAAAATATTGAGTCAGAGATTGGGCTATATCTCAATTAAGTGGATTTTTAGAAAAGCTAAAAAAAAGTGTGCAAAATTGATTCATGTCACTGATAAGAGAGCTCCTCAAGAGGAAGAGACATTATTTATTTATTTATGTATTTATTTGCATTTGTTTAACGGGATGGTCCAGCTGGGCCTGACGTGCCCATTTTCAGTGAAGTCCCAGTGAAAAAAGATCCACATATAAGACATTTCACATACAATACAGAATTTACATTAATAAAGATATTTACTATATTATTGGCAGTTTATACAATTGGTAGAAAAAAAACAGTACATAAGTAATCATTCTAAAAATCAAAGATATTATACAAGGAAAAGAGTGTATACATGCGAACATTCTCTATGGGTAGTTTTCTGCTAGCAAAATTTATATAAGACACTTCATGCAGTGGGTGCAAAGCAGATATAGGAATTAATTAGAGACTAGGTACTTAAACTTTTCACACGTTTAGGAGGTGTAATAGCTGAGTGACAGGCTATATGAGTCCTGTTGCAGGAATCAGCAAAGTCGGTGGATACTGTTGCAGATATAAGTGGTGGTATGATATTATGGTAGGCTGCGAGAGTACCTGGATGTCTCACCCGGTTCAATGGTAGGTCTATAAGGGTTAGGAATAGAAGAAAGTAGACAGGCGGGATCAATGTTAGTTCAATAATGGTAAGCAGAAGAGAGAAGTGGACAGGATGGAGAGGCAGAGTAAGTAAAAACACAGGTGGATGTGAAATGAGGATTCCAGAGTAGTAGACTGGGGTGAAAATAGTTGTGATGGTTGAAGTCAGGTTATATGAGATGTGGTGTTAGCACATGTGCACAACCAAGATGAGGAGAGTTGTTGTTTCAGACATGTCTTGAAGAGGGTCACTGAGCAGGTGGATCTAAGTATTGGGGAGAAGGGAGTTCCAAAGTTTTGCGATGGTAAAGGAGTAAAGCATCTGGCCAGACAGAAGTTTTGTTTTGTCTACATTTACGAGCAGTTGTTTGCTGGATCGGAGTGGTCTGTTAGGATGGTATAAAGTAAGTATAGAAGATACAGCAGGGCACATGGATGGATTATGAATGAGTTGTGAGCTGTAGTTACTTGGATAAAGGTGAGATAGTTAGGGAGTTCAAGCCATTTTAGGTTGCATAATGATAAGCAGTGGTGGGATGAGTAGGAGGCATTAGTTACAAACTTAACAATTTTGTTGTAGCATGTGTCTAGTTTGGACTTTAGAGAAGACAAAATGATGGTGAGGCGGGGGAACCATATAAAAGAGAGGGTAATAGAAAAGAAGTGGCAAGAGAAAGTCGGGCTTATGCACTGAGTAGATGTTTGTGTCGGTAGAGAGTGCCAAACTTTTGATGTGTCTTTTTGACATTGGACTGGATGTGCAGGTCAAATGTAAGGTTTTCATCTATGATGACACCTAGGAGCTTTGTGCTAGGTACAATGTCAATGGTGGTACCATTTAGGGATTGAATGAAGTTCTCTTTTTGAAGGGGCTTGGACTTTTTGTGGGCAAAGATTATTAGTTTGGTTTTGTTGGGGTTCAGGGCAAGATTATTATTAGACATCCACATTTCAGTGGAGGTGAGGGCATTTTGGGTGAGTTGGTGTAGTTCTGAGGAGTTGTTTGTAGTGCAGATGATAGTGGAGTCATCTGTGTACTGGATGACTGAGCCTTGAGAGAGTGTGGTGTGGAAGTTATTGATAAACATGCTAAACAGAAGTGGGCCTAAAATGGAGCCTTGAGGAACACCGGTGGTGGTGTTTAGGAAAGGGGAGTAACAGTTCTTCCATGTAGTTGCTTGTTGCCTGTTTGTGAGGTAATTAGTGAACCAATTTAGAGTTTGAGGTGAGGTTCCTGTTAGAGAGTTTTGTTAGAGGGAAAGAGTGGGATATAGTATCGAAAGCTTTAGAAAGATCAAGAAATACTGAATATATGATTTTACCAGTGTCACACGCTCAATTGACAGTGTCCATGAAGGATATGAGGGCAGTGGTGGTACTATGTCCTGGCCTAAATCTGTGTTGGGTGGGGGAGAGGATGTGGTTTTGAGTCAGATGGTGAAGAAGTTGAGAATAAATACATTTTTCTAGAATCTTAGAGATGGGTGATAGTATAGCAATGGGGCTGAAGTTGGTGGTGTCTATGTTAGGGCCTCCCTTGTGTAGAAGGAGGATATAAGCTTTTTTCTAGATGATGAGCATATAGGATTCTTGGACAGATCTGTTGAGAAGTATGCTGATAGGCTAAGTGATTGAGTTGGCTAACATTTGCAAGTATTTCACAAGTATATTGTCAGTGGCATTTGTGCTTCGTTTGAGTTTTAGAAGTCATTTTTTAATAGTCGAGGTGGGTATAGGTAACACAGTAAAGTTGGGAATAGGGATGTACTGGTATTAGCTGTGGAAAGGTCTGTGGTGGACAAGTTGGTCTTGGGAAAGGTAATGCTTAGATTGGCTATAGTATCTATGAAATAGGAGTTGAAGGTTGAAGCAACTTCAGTGGGTGTTTTATTTGGGTCTGGGAAAGGATTATTACTAGATCCTGGGTTTAATAAAGAGTTCAGAGAGCTCCAGAATTTCTTTGGGTTTTGCTTGTGTTGATTTT
Source organism: Protopterus annectens (assembly GCF_019279795.1). Taxonomy (NCBI): domain Eukaryota; kingdom Metazoa; phylum Chordata; order Ceratodontiformes; family Protopteridae; genus Protopterus; species Protopterus annectens. Next base: position 512,129,204 of record NC_056740.1, on the reverse strand, counting down.
GTAATGTAAGGTAGTGTTCTTTTTTATTTTGTAGTACTAAGCACTTAACCTGGTTTTGAAGCGGAGGTCAGATGGGATTTTGTTTTTTAGCCAAATTGATGACAAGATGATGACATGATTTCTGACTTGGAAATCAAATATCAGGGTTATTGCGAGCAGAAGAAGAATCAGTTCTTTGTAATTCTTTCATGCTTCAGATGTTCAAACACACTTATGTGACTGAAGTGAAAGAGAAGGACACGAGGCTGTGAGTGTTTGGATTTGCATGATACAATTGTAAGAAATAGGAGCGTGCATATATGTTATCAAAATTATCATGTTAAGCGCAGGCTATTGAGAGAAGCTAGTTTAACACTTGAAAAGGTGACAGCTGTATGCACAGCAAGTGCATTGTCAGAGAGTTTTAAAAGTGTGGATGAGTTTCTGTTATGCAATCAATGCAGAAACGTTCAGGATTCTTTACTGCTGCTATACTGCCTCCATGTTTGATTAGTTTAAATTGACAAATCTGCAATCACTCTGCTTTGGATGTACATGCATGCTGAATATGCTATGAGAGTCACTGCAGTATGATTCAGTACAGGTGGAGGAAGAAGGAGGAGTTCAGGAGCTGGGCTGAATGATGAAGATTACCCAAGACATAAACGCTGTATACATGTGCAAGTGGGCTTACCCTGCAGACGCAACCACACTGTTTTATATAGGTTATGAAAATAGAATATGATTTTTACAATTTATTTTTTACATGCAATGTGTATATGTATATGTATATATTTATATATATATTTTTGATTGCCAAATGGACTTAGGTTGATATATTTCCAGCCATGTAGTATATTGTCTTGGATAAAATCACAGACTTAATAATCTTAGTAATCTGGTTAAATAAGAGATACCACATCATTATAAATTTTATTTAAAATACATAAGGGTTATATTACTATGACAGCTACTAAGTAGGGCAGGACCAGCTTGAATGTCACAATGATGGGGGGAGGGATGTGAATTTAACATGTGTACCAATAATACTTTGTTTTACAGCACAATAAACCACTCCCTTGCCTGATAAAAAGTATATAGACATTTAGAAAGCTTGTGAGGAAACTAATACTCTATTTTTTTTTTTTTTACTTGAATCGCTTGTCTGTGTACTTAATAAAGGATTTTCAACTGGAAACAAACTGCCTGCCTTGCTTGGATTACTTTTGAATACTTAGTAATTCTGTACAATTATATATTTTTTATTATTTTTCTTTTACTTAACACGAATTTAAGTTTGCTACTTCTACTACTATTGTCTGATCTGATTAATATACAGTGATTAACTAGAGATATATGAACTGAAAATCTTCCACACAGAGAATTTCTTACACTGTTTTGTTTTTGGGCCCACTATACTTGTTTAGTGGGTTGTTTTGAGACTTCGGGGATACCACAGAGATTACATCTTCTATTTAAAATATATACATGTACTAGAAACCGTGGTGGTATGGCGGTAGCATTGTTATCTCACAGCAAGAGGTTCTCCTGTTCGATTCTCAGCTTGGCTGGGGAGTGCCTTTTGTGTGGAGTCTCCATATCCTCCCCGCGGTTGGGTAGCATTTGAAAGACATGCGTGCGTAAATGGGCTTGCCTTCATTGAAGGTTGGGCGTCGAGCTGGCACCTCGGCGTTTCGTAAAAAAAAAAAATTAACTGCCAATCATTAGTGACCCGGTTCCTCTGTGGCGACCCCGAAAAAGCCGAAAGACCAACAACATGTACTAGAATGCACCTAGTCTGTACCTCTCAATTGTCTTTGATTTGAGGTCAAATTTTTACTAGAGCCAGCATAACATTACAGTTCACAAAAAGTGCCAGTGACTTATTAGTCTTCTGAAACTAAGTATTAATGCAACTTATGTTATTTTATCAGCATTCTATCTAATTTCTTCTGCTCATATAAAGAAGAAATACAGCAATTAGAGATGACCTCTAGTCTGGTGAGTCTAGTCAAGTACTTTAGCCAGTGTCCATACTTCTTCTATGCTGTTTTCCTTGCTGAGTGCCTTGTTACTGTCAGACAGCAACAAAATACTTCCACAGAATATGCATGCTTTGTGATATAAAGAGAGTGTAGAAGTTGTTTCTTTTTTTTTTTTTTTTAACAAAAACTGTGAGTTTTATATACATATTTCCTAGTTCCAGCTCAGTAATTGCCTTTAATACCCTTAATACTTGGCATGCCTGGTGTTTTTTATTGTATGCTGTTGCATAATCTAAGGTCTGATATCCTGTGACATCAATGTAGGAGGCAAATACATATCACATGGTCATAAAAGAGAACACTTATAAAACTGGCCTCCCACCACATGCTCAAGATAAAAGTGGTCCAATATCAGTTGCAGTCACAAAAAAAAGACAGCATAATGCCAAATGCTGTTTCCTGTAGGAAATCATTGCCTTTGTGTTTTTTAAAAGTGTGCCGGCAAAGACTCACTTATTTGGAAATATGTCTCCCTTTTTTGAGTTGGTGCAACTTTAGAGTTAGACTATATAAGTTTGGGGTATGTGAGGGCCTTGCGCTGCTGCAAAATATATGTAAAATGGACTTGTCACGGTCTTAGATTTCAGGCATTTTTTTTGTTCGTGTTTTCGGCACATCATCTTTCAAGACATCAGTGTTTCATAGTAGAACTTATTAACTATATGCAGATTTTTTCCCCTACTACTTTCAGCATTTTTAGCAATTACATATTTTAACTAGCCAACAGGCACAGTGTGTGTGTGTCAGGAGCGCAAAATAAGCAACCAATTCCAAATGCAAAGCCAAAAAATGCAGAAATGTCTAATAAAAAAGCTTTATTATCGATTGCTTTGAGTTGAACAAACCCCTCAAAAGGTGATTTGTGGTAAGGGCAGCCTAACTAAGTCAGTTACCAATTGATTTATCCGACGCTTGGTGTCATTATTCTTGCCTTAACATTTCTTGATACTAGATCTTGGGAATTTAATATTAGGTGTTAAAAGAATTGAAAATGTTCACTTTTATCTTAATCAGGACATAAGACTGTTTTTCTTATAACTTATTATTAAATAAGTTTCATTTCATTATTTGGGAAGCTTTTATCAAAGGTTATTTAACAATTTGAACAAGTTTAAGTGATTTAACTGCATTCAACTGTATACTTTCAAAAATTATTCTACCCACTTAAAGAGGAACTTGATAAAAGAAAAAGTGATGTTCTGTATTACTTTTGAAACTGAACACTGCATCGCCTCTAAACAAAGTGAGAAAGAAAAAGAAGTAATAATAGTTGTACTAGTCATTGTTGATAGTTTTCATTGGTGGAGAGGATTATGGAGTGAATTCAGATCTGGATTAATGTATTCATCATTCATTAAAATAAACAAAGTAAGGTCTGACATCATAAATTATTATCAGTAAAATATCCAGTTACCCAGTATGGATATCATGCATAGTTTGGCAGACATCTGTAGAATTTTGGAAGATTTGCTACTTAGTCTGTGCTACTTCTAAACCTGGTGAATGACAGAGGTGCTATTTTCATATCCATTAGTCTACACTGAAGGTCCCCTAGATGGGCCTTGAGCTAAGTCTATCATCTCCACCAACTTTGACAAGTTTTTTTCAGAAATTCTCATGATTTAGGAAACAGAATCCAGTGGAGTTAGTAAGGGGTTTCCGGACCTTGTGTAATTAATACAATAGATTATCTAGCAAAACACCAGAGTTCTATGCACATCTCACAAAATATGTAGTTGGACTTAATAGAGACATAATTATCCATCAAAATATAACTTGCAGAACTGCTGTTTCAGTGACCTTCAGAACAGAAATGCTCACTAGGGAAAAACTAAATTATTAATGATAAATCAACGTTGTTGTGGGCCTACAGCAGCTCCTTAAATGGACTTCACCTAACCATGAATACAACAATGCACAGCACAGACAGTTGCACAGCTACACAAAAATGTATGAACAAGTATTCTTAAATATAATATTTTCAATGCCATTCAAAATGGAGAATAAGGGGGATGCCTTTTACCATCTCACATAGTATGCAATGCCATTGTTAGACTTAGTAATTCAATTTAAATGGAAGTTGGTTAAACTTAATCAACTGATCACATTTTGATGAAATCAAGTGTGAGTCTACCAATCTGTCCTTATTTTTGAAAGTGAGACAGCAACACACAATTCCAGTGAGAAGGGGCATTTGCCCAGCTTTTTTATGTTGCAAAATGGATAGCTAACTGACTAACAAGAACAGCCCATCTAGTTAAAGTAGAAGGTACCACCTAAGGAAGCAAAAAAATGACTAGTGATATTCCTAAGGTCTTAGTACTGGGACAACTTCTATTCATCATCTGCTTTGTAGATATCCAAGCTACTAATTTACACTTGTGGTAATTTAAATTTACCAATAACTGTAAGCTGGCGGTGTCATTTTCTTAGCATATGATATCTTTGTAGTGCAGCAACAGCTGAACTATACAAATGAATAGGGATTAGAAATGGAACGTTTGTAGAGAGTCTGTTAGTGATAGGCTGACTGACTGACTTCAAAGGCTAAGGGCTCATGATGGAAACTGTTAAAGACACACCTAGGTTCATAGGTAGGTACTAGGTTACCTGCCCTGGGGCCTATACAAGCCCAGCCAAAAAGGTACCCTGGCTTTTGCCACACAAGAAACTTGTTTTCCTCTGCCACTGTCGAGCAGAGCCACAGAGGTGATCCATGGGGTGAATTTTCTATGTCCCATCCAATCATCAAGATTTTTCTTGAAGAGTGCTAATGAGGAGCTTTATTTGATATAGATAGGCAGTTTATTCCAGAGTATGGGAAGTCTCTGGGACAGAAATCTATCCCTCCAGCATGTTCTGTTTATTGTGGTGACAAGGCTTAGGTCCCTAGAGCGTGTAGCTTGGAGGGATTGGGATTTCTTTTAGTGGAGCATGTCCAACAGCTCTGGGTTTGACACAGCTTTGTATGTTAGGCAGAGATCACCTCTGAATAGGTGATATGCAATGGAGTAAAGCTGGACTTTTTTGAGACAGTCTGTGCAGGGCATCTGTTTGAGGCCGGTAATCCTCTTTGTGAGGTATTTCTGCGGCCTTTCCAGTTGTTGTAGATGTCTTGTGAGGTACATACCAAAATGGGCATTGTACTTTATAATGGGTCTAATGAGTGATGAGTAGAGGGGAACAATGACCTCTTTTTTCTGGATGAGAAACCTTTTGTGATGAGGTGTGCCATGTAGAAGGATTTCCTGACTACTGTGGCAATGTGATTATCAAAGGAGAGACTACTGTCCACCTGTGTCCCAAGGTCTCTTATCACACTTTCAGTGTTAAGTATACTACCACCTATGTTGTAGTTCATGGGTACAGAGTTTTTACCAAAGGGGATGACAATGCACTTTTTGGCATTGAGCTTGAGGCCATGGCTTTGACACCAGGCATCTGTCTCAGTGAGGCCCTTTTGTAGGATGTCCACATTGTTAGTAGTTTCGATTATGGCTCCTAGTTTGCAGTCATCTGGGAACTTCATTAGCCAAAGACCTTCTGTGTTAGCTTGTACTACAGGGAAGTAGTTACCAAACAGGACAGGACACAGGACTGAACCCTGTGGTACTCCACTTGTCACTGGTCTGAAGTCGGACTTGGAGTCTGCTACTTTCACAGTGTGGGTTCTGTCAGTGAGCCAGTTGGCAACCCATCTTGTGACATAGGGATTTATACCTAGTTTAGTGAGTTTATCTATAATTCCAGAGTGGGGGATGGTGTCAAAAGCCTTGGCAAGATCTAGATAGGCTGTGTGAACCACCTTACCCTTGTCTACGGCTTTGGTGACTGCTTCAAAGAAGTCTATCAGGTTTAGGAGATGTGATCTGCCTTTTACAAACCCAAAATGGTTGTGGTCCAGAGTTTGGAGATTGCCAATGTCTTTGTTTATAAGTTCCATGATGATACGTTCCATGGCCTTGCAGACCAGGCTCATCAGGCTAATGGGGCGCTAGTTCCCAGGGTCCATGGTGGTTCCCCCTTGTGTAGTGGGATAACCATCGCTGTGCGCCATTCAGTAGGCACAAAGCCTGAGGTGAGGCTATGATTGAACATGGTATTTAGGTGTGGTGCCAGTTCGTTCTGTAGTTCGTGTAGAATGCAGCCTGGGATGTTATCTTGTCCCATGGATGCTGTGTTCCTGGCTTTGGAGAGTGGTTTTCACCTGTGCAGCCATGAAGACAGCAACTTTGCATTCTTCCGGTATAGAGATGGGCTCTTCCATGGGTGAGAGGGGGGTAAAGTTAGCACTGATCCTATATTCCAGGATGTTGGCAATATCATTTTTGTCTGTATATTTAGTTCCATTGTGCTGTAACTCAGAGAAGATCTGTGTGTTGCCATTGAGATTCTTGACATAGCTATAGAATGCTTTGTGGTTGTCTTTAGAATCAGTGGCAATTTTGTTTTCATAACTAGCTTTGGAGGATTTTATCAGGGATTGCAGCTTCTTACTGAGGCTGACCAGGGAGCTCCTCCACTCATGGGTTTTACCCTCTTTTGCAACAGTTTCTTCCTTCTGTTGTGCAGTTTGTTTATGGCAGGGGACCACCAGATTTACTTCCTTTTCTTGGAGGATAGCATCTTAGTTCTGTTTGGGATAGCATGATCCATGCACTCACGTAAGTGCTTATAAAGTGCAATTGTGTAGGATTCAGTAGTCGTAACTATATTGTCCATCTGCATGGGTGTCCTGAAGTTCACCACTTCTGTCTTAAGAATCATGAAGTTGTCTTTGGAAATATTTTTTAACATGGTTTCCTTAATGGGGGGTGGGGGTAGAATGTGGATATGTAGGGTAATTAGCTTATGGCCAGATTGGACCAATGAGGTGTTGACTTCAGGTGTGGAACACCAGTCACTCAGGACAAACCAAACCCCATAACTAACACAAATAACCACAAAGTGAGTTAAATGTTACTCATTGCCAGAAGTTTCAGCCTCCAGATGCACACACTCGAGGCACTTATCAGTATGGAGAATATTGATATCTGTGCAGTAACAGAAACCTAGTTCAAGGCTCCAGAGAGCACACCAGCACTACCAGGATACTACTCATTCCATACCTTCCAGCATTAGAACCTGGATCATAGCACATAGGGTGGGGATGCATCCATATTCATCAAGGATACTTATACCTCTCTCTAGATGCTCTCTACAGGATATGTACCCATAGAATGTTGCACAGAAACATTCTTCCCACTCCATAGGGATGGGGCCACAAAAGACCCTTGAGACCCTTGGCATTTGCACTCTATGAACCTGATGAGTCTGATCTGCAAGGCAATGGAGCCAATCATAATGGAAGTCAACAATAAAGACATTGAGAACTTTCATATAGTTGAGCACACCCAGTTTGGCTTTGTCAAATGCAGATCATGCCTCCTGAACTGGGTGAATTTCTTTGAGGCAGTTGCCCAGGCTACAGATGATTGAAACGAGCTCCACACAGCCTACCTATACCTTGCTAAAGCCTTTGACACCATTCCCCAGTCAGGTATCATAGATAAACTCACCAACCTGGGCATGAATCTATACTTCACAAGATGGATTGCAAACTGGCTCACAGATAGATCCCACAAATTAAGAGCTGCTGGCTACATGTCAGACTCTACACCGGTAATAACTGGTGTCCCCCAGGGTTCAGTCCTGGGGTTCCTCCTGTTTGGTATAGACTTCTCAAAAGTATATGCCAACACAGGAGGGTTGTGGTTGACTAAGTTTGCTGGGAACTGTAAAGTGTTTGCCATAATATATTCCCTGGATGAAACAAATATTTTCCAGAAGTGACTCTATGAGACAGGTGTGTGGTGTCAGAATCATGGCCTCAAGCTCAATGTGGAAGAATGCATAGTAATCCCCTTTGCTGAAAACAAGGTGCCCACAAACTACCATATAGGTGTTACCCCCTTAAAACTGACAGGGTAATAAAGGATCTGGGGACACAAGTAGATAGTCATCTTTCCTTTGACAACCATGTTGCCAAAGTGATTGGGAAATCCTTTGTGGCCCACCTAATCAACAAAGGGTTTGCATCAGGATCAAAAGAGGTAGTGGTGGCCCTCTACTCTTAAGTCATCAGACCCATCATTGAGTACAATGCACCATTTTGGATGTACTCAACTAAGCATATCCAGCAGCTGTAGAGACTACCTCACCAAGAGGATTACTGGCCTCAAACAGTTGTGTTATGCAACACAACTGTTAAAACTAAATCTCTTCTCCGTTGCATACCACCTACTCAGAGGCACACTCTGCCTAACATACAGAGCCATGTCCAACACATAACTGTTGAACATGCTCCATCTATGGATAACAAAATTGAGTCACACTACACACTCCAGGGATATGAACCTCATCACAACAATGAATACAACATGTTGGTGGGATACAGTACCATCCCCGACACTTGCCTTACTGTGGAACAGAGTCCCAATGTACATCAGACAGAGCCCCTCGCTGACATTCTTCAATAGGAATCTTGATGAGTGGATGGGAAACAGACAATTCACACCAGGCATCACATCAGCAGCCCCACTAGAAAGGGGCTTAGGGTACTAACTATTAGAACTAGGGCTTGGTAGACTACCCAATGGGGTGGTGAAAGCTGCACAACTTGCCTAGGCTAATATATGCCTTCGTGAAGATAGTCTACTACATACCTATGAACCTATGTGACAGGTACATGTCTACAGATAGTAGATGTGTACTTCATTGTACAGTCATGCTGTACAGCAGGCACATGGACCACATACACTGTAATGCTTACAGATACTGGTGGCTGTTATGTACAGTGGGTGAGATGTGCACCTCATGTCTTTTGTGCCATCGGGATGTGTGCTGGGTGGGACAGTCCTGGATGGCTCCCTGTCATGCTTACTCTCTTACACACATCTCTGCCCATCCATCTTTGGCTTATTATACTGTGTTCCCCCTATATATATATATATATATATATATATATATATATATATATATATATATATATATATATATATATATATATATATAGGTACATAGGTAGGTAATAGGCTATCTGCCTGAAGGCATATATTAGTATGGCCAGAGTGTGCAGCTATCACCACACATGGGGTAGTTCCCTAGGCCTCTGTGTAGTAGAGCTGATGAAATGATCCATGGTGTGACAGTTCAGTTTCACATACACTCATCAAGGCTCCTCTGGAAGAGTGTCAGTTAGGGACTCAGCTTAATGTAGGTTGGGAGCCTGTTCCAAAGCAAAGGAAGTCTGTGAGTTAGTAATATATCCCTCCAACATGTTCTATTTATTGTTGTGATGATGATATCCCTACAGCATGTGGCACAGTGAGCTTGGGTTTACTTCAGATAGCACATGTACATCAGTTCTGCATTGGACATGGACCTGTCTGTTGGGCAGAGATTGCCCATGTAGACAGTATGCAACAGAGTACAGATTGAGTTAAATTCAGTATTGTTGCATGGGGCAACTGCTTGAGGCCAGTAATCCTCTTGTTGAAGTCATTCAGTGGTCTTTCCAGCTGCTGAAGGTGCCTAGTCAGATTCATCGCAAGTGTGCCGTGATACTCTCTGATGTGTCTGATGACTGATGAGTAGAGGCAACATCCTTTGACCTACATGCAAAGACCTTGGTAATTTGTGGGAACACATAGCATGATTTTCTAACCACTTTGTGAATGTGTTTCTGGAACTAGAGATGACTATCCACGTGTCCATAGATCCCTTATTATTACCTCCATATTTAGGGTGTTGGCACCTATGTGGTATTTGTATGACTGTAGCTGGAGGCCGTAATTTTGACACCACATCTGTATGACTGAGACCCTTTTTTAAGGATGTCTCTGTTGTCCCAAACATCGATTATGACAACCTTTTGCAGTCATCCACAAACTTTGCTAAACATAGCCCTCGTGTTTGACTGTATTTCTGAAAAGTATACACCAGACAGAAGGGGTCCCAGGACTGAGCCATGGGGGACAGCAGTTGTTACCAGCTTGAACAGGAGACCACAATTCTTATCTTCTGGGATCTATCTGTGCCCCAGTTGGCAATCCATCAGACAACATACATGTTTATGCACAGGTTGTTGATTTTGTGGATATGTCATGTGTGTGGGATGTCGGAAAAGGGCTTTTCAAGGTCTATGTAGGCTGTGTGGAGCTCATTTCATTGATGTATGTCCTGGGTGACTGCCTTGAAAACTGTTTAGCAGGTTTAGGAACCATGATCTGCCCCTGACCAAACCACAATGGGTAGGGTTGGGTGTTTGTAGGCTCTCAATAACTCTGTTTATGAGTTCCATAATGATAGACTCCATGGCCTTGCAGATCAGACTTATTAGGCTTATAAGACTATAGTTCCCATGGTCTGTTGTGCACCAACACTTGTGGAGTGTGCCAAACGTTGCTGTAACCCATTCAACAGTTTCATATCCTGTACAGAGGGTGAGTCTCAACAGACTGTTCAGGTGCAGGGTCTGTTTGTTTTGGAATTCACATATGACACAACCAGGGAAACCATGTCATCCTATAGATGCCGTGTTTTTAGGTTTGGATAGAGCTGTTTAACCATTGTATATGTGATTTCTGGGTTTTCACAATCTCCAGGTATGGTAATGGGCTCTTTTGTCAGTGAAAGGGGGGTAAATATGCATGAACCTGCCTGACAAGATGTTGGCAATGTCAGTCATGCACATGTATTCATTTACACTTTGCACTGACTCAGAACATATATGAGTTTACATTGATATTTATGACATAGCGAAAGAAAGCTTCATGGTTCTCTATGGACTCTTTGGCAATATGTTTGCCACAACGTGGCTTGGATAATGTTAGGAGTGCTCATTGTTTCTTGATGATACTGATGGCTTGGATAATGTTAGGAGTGCTCATTGTTTCTTGATGATACTGATCGGAGATTTATTGATCTTCTTTGCATTTTCACTTTCATTGAACAACTTAAGTACTTGTAGTACATAGTTTGATTATGACAGGGGTCCAATATATTATATGGGTCTGTTTTCATATCACTGTGTGCACAAGGCAGGATTGGTGAATAGTGACAAGTGTCTGGAGTAAGAACTGCAACTGCCAGATATGTGTGGCCCACTGCTGCACTCAGACATGGCCTAAGTGTGTGAGCATGTCCAGTATGACCTTTCTGTATGTTGTTGACTGACATTTGCTTTGTTTGTTTAAGTGTGTGAGCATGCCCAGTATGACCTTTCAGTGTGTCGCTGACTGAAATTTGCTAAATTTGTTTAAGTGTGAGAGCATGCCCACTATGGGCATATGTACTATATGTGTGTGAAAAATCAAGTTGTTTTTTTACTTCAGGGCTTACCTTTGTGTTGTACATTGACAGGAAGCATGCTGTGCCTGCAGGGCTTCCATGAGTCAATTTGCGTACACTTATCAGCATTTCTACATACAGGGGGGACAGCTATTATTTGTACATTTCTACCCGGGGGGCACAACTGATTGTTACTGTGGGTGTACATAGGATGAGGGGTACATCTGACACTTACACATTTGCTAGGCCTGCACTGCTATGTCAGGTACTCCATTTCAGTCTGGACTGTTGCCTATCATACTAGCTTGAGGCATACCACTGTACTACAGACCTTAGCTTCCAATTACACACATATTAGTTTGTGACTTCATAGCCTACCCAACCCACATCAAACTGCCTGGCCTGCTGTTATCTGTCTGCATAGGCCAAGGGGGTGGTTACTCATATGCCTCCTCAGAGGGCAGGATACAGCATCTATTTGTGTTTGATTTTGTCTACAATTGTCCTGCTGGCTATGACTGTTAGGTATGTGACTCTCCCAACTGGTATGTGTGAGTGACTTAAGTTGTGTCTGTGCCAGTGAAATGCTGTCATGGCTTAGTGGTTCAGTACTGTGACTATAGTGCACAGTATCCTGAGTTCGTGCCTTGTCACTGCTTTTTATTTTCCTGCTGGGCAGACCTGACTGCTTAAGGAACAGTAACACAGGTGTGAGCATGTTTACCTGACTTTGCTCGACTTTGCCCAACATTGCCTGACTTTGCCCAACATTGCCCAACTTTGCCTAACGTTGCGCTGGTTAGCAAGGTGCACAGCTACACACAATTGTATTTAAATATGCTCAATAGTGGTAAATTTTGCTTAGCAGTGCTTTATATTGCTTAAAATAGGGACTCATGCCTCAGGTGGGGCTGCAGGGCTGCCTATGTCGGATGCACATATTACACTCCCTATACATGTTTGAAAACAGGTAGTGTCAAGTTGGGCATCCCTTTTCTGTATATGTGAGTCAGAGAGAGGTGTCATTTCCAGGGTTCCTACTGAGTCAGCATATGTGCTATGCGTTGCCTCTTTGCCAAGGCCAGGGCATACTGGGCTTGCCTCCTTCTGCCTACTGGGACAGGCTCAGGTTGTTCCTCCTCCGAGTCACTCTGTGCCTGTGCAGCCCTTGGCAATGGTGGGGGGCTATTTGGCCCTGCCCCATGTTGTTCCTGCTGCAGCTGTTTCCACAGGATCATATTGTGTAGCATGGCACATACCATGACAATTTGGGTACATGTAGTTGGTGAGTACTGCAAGGCTCCACCAGATGTGTCCAGGCACTGGAACAGTGACTTGAGCATCCCAAACACATGCACAATTATGTTTCTTGTTTGTGCATGTGCCTCTTTATGGAGTTCTTGTTCAGTGTGTGTGCATTTCTGATGGGTGTCATCAGCTACGGCTCCAGTGCGTATCCAGCATCCTCCACTAGGTGACCATCAGGGATGTCCTCATTGGCAAATCTCTGGTACAGCTGCATCAGATGCCAGATGTGGGAATCGTGATAACTTTCAGGGCAGCCAGCACACACATTCATTATTATGCCCTGGGCATCGCACAAGACCTGGCAGTTGATGGAGGGGAAGCCCTTGTAGTTGATGCAGACCCTACCCTGCTCACCGGGTGGTGCTTTGATGTGTATGTGCATGCAGTCTATTTCACCCATTACCTCAGGGTATTCTGCTATTTATTGGAAAAGACACATATTGCTGGCCAATGCCTCACGGGAATTGGGGAAATATACGTGCTCACCGACATGTGCTGACATGGCATCCAGGAACTGGTACAGTACCCTGGATGCTGATGCCTGTGCAATCCCTATCATATCACCAGTTGGTCTCTGGAAGGTACCTGTAGCTAGTATTCTTAGGCCAACACATACCTTGGTATCCAATGGGATGGGTTCCCCGTTGTTGGTTCTGTGTGTGAGGCGTGGCCGGCATAGCTCAACAATTTGCTGCAGGAGGTCTCTGTCCACTCTATAGTGCTCCACTATCTCCAGCTCATGTAGCCCCTGGTAGGCTACCCTGGGTCTGTACACTCTTCTCCGTCTCCTCACTGTGGGTGGCTCAGTAGCATTCACAACATCACCACCCTCAGCACCTTGCACATGTTGGTTTATGATAGCAAAAGCAGCCCATAACATTTTGTCTGACTTTAAAGTTTTTAAGCTTTCTCTCTTTGTATACTGCAGTGTTGCAGAGTTCTCTGGAAAAAGCAGGGAAGAATGCTGTTTGCAGAGTTTAAAGTGCTGGGCTGGGCTGGGCTAGTCTGCTGCCTGTGTAATTGGCTGAATCTGATATATTTCACCTGGCAGCTCTGCTAGTTCTCCTTGGTTAACTTTCTACTACTTCTTTTCCTTCCTTTCCCTTTCTGTTTCTCCCAGGGCAGCACCATGCAAATAAGCACACACGCTCACATGCTATGTGCACGTTTGCAAGAAATTTCAGATATATTCACGGTGTACGCCTTTGGTTTCTGGTTTTCAAACAGGACAACTGTAGACACGCCACTTGCAATCCTGAGCAACTCAGGGCAAACACAAGACAGTGTGCTCCAATAAGCTTACAGCCTTTCTGACACACACCCTCATGATGTTACCTATATTCTACTCTACTTCTCACCTACTCCTACACTTACACTCTTGGGACATGGCTCACATGCTGGGGAAAATTGGGATTCACTATCCTTATCCTCATTTGCATAGGATTGCCTACTAATGCATGGTTACATCTCTCACACTGAGCTTCTCCCCCTTAGCAACCATTACTCAGTGGCCATGTTGTCTTCAGCCTGCCATTCTCCTGCATGGCAGGATAAGCTTTTTAGTGAAAATGGCTATTTTTGGCTATTTTTAAATTATTTTCTTGTTTTTTTATGCGCCGCATGTTTGACACGGTGCTGCACTACGCTTAAACATGGGAGATTGTGGGAAAAAAGTTAGATTTTAATCATTTTAAACATTTATAAATGCCAATGGCCATATAGTTGGCCATTGGCATGCTTCCTCAACTGTATGCATCCTTTATTTGGAGCTGTCATAGCTCCGTTTAGCTATTTGCAGAACGGTACTCCATTACCAATGGAGTACATTTCTGCAGATAACACTAATCTTCCACGGACAGGTTAGTGTTTCCTGGATTACAAATTTACCTCATCTGCATAGCTTTCAGCAGCAAATGAGGTAATTTGCATACCATGATGCTGTCCGTGCAAGAGTAGCTTTAACAGCTCTCGTGCACACCCCTGCTGGCTGTACCTGGATCGCTCAGCTGACATATTGCCTCCGTGAGCTCCTACACTCTTCTTGCACTCCAGGCAAGCTTTCGTAAATCCGGCCCATACACACACACATTTTTTATATAAATATATATATATATATATATATATAAATATATAGAGATATATATATATATATATATATATAACTAAAATTGACTGAAATTTTGACTGAAAGTTCATTTGATCGACAAGGATTCAATTAGTAAAGGCTTCACCCCCAGACCCCCGATGTGGGGGCTTTACACCCCTAACTATATATATCAACTCCAGGGTCGCACAACATTGGGGAAGGGGGCAAATCCTTGTCGATCAAATGAACTTTCAGTCAAATGAACTTTCAGTCAAATGGCTTTTCGATCATTTCATATGAACCCATATATATATATATATATATATATATATATATATATATATATATATATATATATATATATATATATACACACATACAGAATACATTGAAAGATTTAGAACATAACAGAAAATACTTTGGTAAAGACAAAAAAATACAAAAATTGTTACATAAGCAAAAATATTTTTACTAGGCAAAATAGAAGTAGTATTGAGTTACTTTAGTAGATTAGTAAAGGAAGAGAGTGTAATAAAAGAAAAAAATGTAAAAAAAAAAGAAATAGAAAGAACTCAGGAGATGGTTATGAATAGTGTAATACAATATTTACAAGAACTCTTTAAAGAAGAAAGAAGGTAGTGAAAACGTTAACAGAAAAAGAGACTAAGGAGTTAGAAAATGAAATTTCTTTATATGAGCAAGGTAAATTATTAGGACAAGTAATTATAGATTTGGCTGCAAGACCAGATGGAATAGGGTTTGAAATATATAAAAATGTAAGGGACTGGCAAAAGATATATATTTTTTAAAGATTTTGAATGAATGGTTAGATGAAGGCTTTATGTGTAAAGAATTATGGAGTAGAATAATTAATTTCATAGGAAAGAAGGAAGATAGCAGACAAAAACTGGAGACCAGTAGTACTCAAGAATAATGATTATAACATCTTTATGAAAATAATACAAAACAGATTTGAAACTAAAATGAAAAATATTTTGGAAGATAGTATATGTAATACAAACAAAAAGGGTTGTCAATAAATGTTAATGATAAAATAATTTTGGATGGTATGAATAAAAAAGAAGAAGTGAAAATCATGAATGGAGACCTTAATAAGGTATTTGATACAACTGGGCATGAAACATTATGGGCAATAATGAAAGACTTTAATATACATGAGAACATTAGAAAATTATGTATGTCAATAAAAAGTAATAAAGTAAAAATACTTGCAAATGGCTGGTTAAGTCAAGAGGTGCATATGAAGAGTGGTATAAGACAAAGATGCCCAATGAGTCGTATACACTTTGCATTAGTTATGAATGTGATAGTATTTGGAATACATTACAAAATGAAGGAGGTACAGTATATAACACCTGAAGGGTTAGAAATTCCAGTCCTGATAACATTTGCAGGTGACATTATAATTATTGCAAGAATACAACTTGAACAAAAGAAGTAATAATTTCCAAAAACGAGTATCTACAGGCAATGTAGTGGCTTTAAATATAGAGAAACATAAAGGTTTCATTGATATAATAAAAATATTTTTTAGATTTATATTATATATTTTGCAATGAATAAAATGTCTGTTAGGTATAAAATTTGGGAATAAAGATGTAAATAGAATTATAGATTTATATTATATATTTTGCAATGAATAAAATGCCTGTGTTAGGTATAAAATTTGGGAATAAAGATGTAAATAGAATTCAATGAAAAGAAAAAAAAAACAATAGAAGAAAGAAAACAAACCTGTCTTTTCTGGAGAACATATAAATACTAATGTGAAAAAAAAGGCGTATTTAATAAATTCAGTACTGAAGGGAAAATAGCATGTATTTATGTTGTCAACAGTACTTGAAACAGAATTATTGCATATATATATATATATATATATATATATATATATATATATATATATATATATATATAGATTCTAGATTAAACCCAATAAAAAGAGAAGCTCTGTATGTAAATAAAGAGGAAGGAGATTTATAAGTAACTCGGTGTTATATGCTGCTTCATTAAATTTGCACAAAGTGGATAAATGAAAAGGATGAGAGATTAGTAGCAAAATTGTCTAACTATAAGTATGATAAATTTGGGGGTATGCTAAAAAGAGTGTATAAATGAAGAAATAAAATGTCACTAAGAAAAATATTTTTGAAAAATAAAAAATGATACAGAAAAAAAGAAAAGTATGGTGTATGTCTTTAATGGTAAAATATTGCTATGTAAAACCATGAGAAAATCTAACAAATGAAAAAATAAAGCTATAATAATAAGAAGCAAATAGTGTAATCAGTAAAGGAATTATGCCATATAAAAAAATTTGTGATATGTTATGTTTCCATTGTCAAGAAGAAAAAAACTACTGAGCATGTGTTTTTGAAATGTAAAAGAGTAAAAATGTTATGGGAAAACCAAGTAAAGAAGATTTTTGTTTGAATATATAAAAGAAGTGGATAAAAAAAAACATGGATATGATTAAATATGGATGTCATAAGTATAGAAGTAAAGAGAATGCTAAAAGAATAAATAAAAAGTTATTTCATGTCATATGTATTATATGGAATGAAAGAGTAAATGAAATATGTTTAATGGTAAATGGATTTTAGAAACAATAATAAGTAAAATCAGATAGTGGTTATGGAAAAAGGAGTGGGTCTAATAGGGATGAAAATTTGGTATGGTATTAAGGAAAATTATGAATATATATATATATATATATATATATATATATATATATATATATATATATATATACATATACATTTGTGCATTTATAAATATTTGTAAATATGTAAATAGCTCTTTTTTATATATAAATAAAAGACCCCTACTCTTTTTGATAGGTGCTATGGGTCCTTTACATCCACATGAATTACCACCAGCTGAAGCAGATGGGACCGCAGTTTAATAGCTCAACTGAAGGGCAACACACTCAGAAGTGCAACACCTCCATTATACTGCGCTGCAGTGTCAGCAATCCATCTACTTGGTATTGGAATAGAACCAACAGTCTTCTGTAACAAAGAGAATGTTGGTGAAGGCTTATCAAAGGATCCTGCCAGCACCATGTCTTTTAGCTGTAGTAGTTCTGCTAGCTTTATCTGTGTTTTAAATTTGCCATAGTATTATAGTAATAAAACTAAGCAAAGGTCCACAGTTTTGTCTTCTACACAATGAATTAGATTGGCTTTTCGGGTAGCTGTGATCATAGTGGTATATTTTCATGGTAGAACGTATTTGGTACATTTATATCTGAACGAGTCTCATAAGCTCCAATTATTTTCCTAATCTTTAGGTAATGTGTAGTATGACACAATACACTCCATCCTCTTTCTTATCCATGGTTATCAGATATTCCTGATACACCAATCAGATATCTCCAGATGCCATCAGATGCTCTTATGGGTAGAAAAATGTGACCCTTTGGCCCTGAGTCCTGACATGCTGCAGCTGGATAGTCATCACATTTCATGAAAGCATTGTTATAATTTTTTTTTTTTTTTGCTCATGTCATCTCCCCCTGGGTACATTTTCCATCTGTCAAGAGTGATACAGCAATGCTGTCTGGTTACCTAACTTGCTCATAATCATGCAGTAGGCAAATGGTGACTGAGGGAATCAAACCGAGAACAACAGCATAAAGCTCATGAGGATATGACGGATCTAACATGTCGCTAACTGTCCAGCAAAACTAATACACTATCTTTCTTTATGATGATGGAAATTTTGCTTATTCACTATTTGTAGCTATAGATTACAAAGATGTGCCTTGGAATGCTCTGATAGATATGCCAGTACAACTCAGGATAAGATGTGAGTATTAAGTCAGTACTTAAATATGGTAAAATATGGAAAATGCCAGATACCAAGCAACGACAGAAGTCGTGTTACATTCCAGGTACTTCAGTGGTATATTTCCCAGCTGTAAAGTTACTGTCAGCTGTACTGAAACCATCCTATAACGTATATACAGGCAGCACACTGTTTCAAGTCTGAAGTCTCCTTAGTAACACAATAACTCATGTGATGCAGTCCCTCAGAGAAATCTAGTATTGCTTGTCAAAGTGTTGCTTCTGTGGTATTATTGTAATACAAGATTTCTATGACATGTGCTGTCTTCGTCAATCTACTCCAGTCATGTCAGAGACTATTAAAATAAAGTTCTTACTGACACGTGTAAGTCATGCTAGTGTACCCACATAGAACAGAGTATGTTACTGATGGCACAGCTGTGATGAGAAATCCACTTACTCTGACAACAGGTTTATGCCAAGTGATGCATTAGGGCAGATATTTCAGACAAAAATGTGTGTATACATCCAGCCTTTGCATGTCAGACCATAGGCAAGCCACTGTTATTTTGTTGTAATAAAGCAGCCACTGTGATCAAGTTGTTACATATACAGCAGTTCATATTTTATGCATTTATTAAAACCACAAATGTCCAAAGGATATTATGGCATGGATGGGGATGAATACAATTAGCTAAGCTTTGATTGCAGAATCATGGAATATTATGAATGAGCTTGTAGCTAATGATAAGTACTTTTCTTTTTATAATTTACCAGCAATACATGTGCAGCATGATCTGATATAAATATTATGAAATCATGGAAGAATTTTGCAGAGAAGGAAAATGTATTATTTTAAGTGCTGTGCTGTGCCTCAAAAAGGGCAATCATAAGTATAGAAATTCAATTACTACAGTGAAACATATACTAAAAATAAAACATTTTTACTTTTCTCTCTCTCTTTATCTATACAAACAGACACACACACACACACACACACACACACACACACACACACACACGCACACACACACACACACACACACACACACACACACACACACACACACACACACACACACACACACACACACATACACACACACACACACACACACACACACATGCACACACACACACACACACACACACACACACACACACACACACACACCACAAAGTAATGGTAATAGTCTGTACTTGTTTTCCATATCATAATACAAAGTAGATTCTTTTCTTTTTGCAATGTCTAATTGGATGAATTAATAAATTAGTTATTTTTGTTTTATTTATTTGTTAACTAAGTTTGTGAGCTGGTCTATGGATAGTTTTCAGTCACAAATTCATTTGCAAGGTGGGAGCAATAAAATAACAGTAATTTTAAGGATATGCATATATTAAGGTTAACAGCTAATGAATTAAATATAATATTTAATATGACTAAATGCATATTGAGAAGTTTCATCAAGATTTCAGGATCATTGACTCTACACATATTTATATCACATGTTGTTTATATACATATTGATATAGCTATTTATTTAACTTTTTACAAATATGTATTATATACTAGTGTTTGTGCATTTGTGCAAATATGTATGGGTTAGGGTTAGATTAATGGTTAGGTAAGAGGATAGAGTAAGTGTGTGTGTGTGTGTGTGTGTGTGTGTGTGTGTGTGTGTGTGTGTGTGTGTGTGTGTGTGTGTGCGTGTGTGTATGGATGTGTTTAGATTAGTTTAGTGTGTGTGTGTGTGGTGTGTGTGTGTGTGTGTGTGTGTGTGTGTGTGTGTGTGTGTGTGTGTGTGTGTGTGTGTGTGTGTGTGTGTGTGTGTGTCTGTGTGCATGTATGTGTGTGTGTGTGGTGACTGTTTCAGCTGTCTTGTGCAGTTGTAATGTTGTAGGGGCTGCTATTAGGGTTATAGAGAGTAAGGCACAGTTATTTTGTCAGCTACATTTTCTCTATGATGAGTAATATTTAATGCTGTTCCATCCTTATTCTTGTGATTCAGAATTCAATAGTACCAAACTCTTGAATGACCAATGATTAACAACAATAAAACTTAAACAACAAATATACCTGGGATGGACACAATCAAGTGGTGTTCTCTCATCATTCTTCTTTATATAATGGGACTAAGACAGTTTAAAATATACACAATCAGGGTGCATAGCATTTTCCTAACAATATGCTTTTCTGAAGCCCACAAATGGCTTTTGACATATTCAGAACTTTGATTTTCTATTATTTTCTCAAACATTTTAATCTATAAACAGATAATGACAGTAGACTATGAGAATACATTTGCTTACAGTTTCATAACTGTTGTGTGTGTGTGTGTGTGTGTGTGTGTGTGTGTGTGTGTGTGTGTGTGTGTGTGTGTGTGTGCATTCTTTTGTAGACCAGGATTTCACTATCTCTTCACTTTTCACTTAATGAATGCCAGAAACTCCCAAGTGAACTTTAACTGAATAAAGCATGTAATCAGTGAATGATGAATGAATGAATGAAAGAATGAAGGTTTTCTGCAGATGTTATCATTTAAAGAAAATCTACCAGGAAATTTGATGGTATATAAAATGTGATCAATTACTAAATAAGGTTCTTCAAGAATGAATCTACAGATGATACAACTGATACAACGCTAAAGGATAACAGTGTCCAAGATGCAGGATCCTTTACAAATGCACTCTTTGAGCACCTACAAGGATCCATGGATCGTGCCATCCCCAGCAAAACAAAGACTCCCTCCCCTAAGAGAAGGAAACCAGTCTGGTGGACCCCTGCCATAAACAGGATATACAATAGAAGGAGGAAACTAGTTCAGAAAAAAAGCAAATCCCAGGAAGGAAAGACATCCCTAATCAGTATCAGTAAGAAAATAAGGTTAATAAGGAAAATAAGGTGCCTCATAAAATCATCCAAGGCTAACTTTGAAAGAAAAATAGCCAAGGACTCGAAAGATAACCACAAAGCCTTCTTTAGCTATGTCAAGAATCATAGTGGCAACTCACAGATATGCTCTGAGCTAGTGCAAAATAGCACAAAATATACTGAACCTACTGATATTGCCAACATCCTGGCAGATAGCTTTAGTGCAAACTTCACCCCCCCTCACCCCCAAAAGAACCCACAACAATACCGGAAAAGTGTAGTGTCCTGGAAATCACAGACGCACAGGTGAAAACAGCCCTTTCAAAAGCCAAAAGCACAATGTCAATGGGGCCAGATGGTGTCCCAGCCTTTGTCTTGCACGAACTACAGAACAAACTAACCCTCCACCTAAACACACTGTTCATCCTCAGCCTCTCCACAGGCTACATGCCCATAGAATGGTGCACGGCAACAGTTATTACACTCCACAAAGGAGGGGCCACAACTGACCCTGGTAACTATCGCCCCATAAGCCTGACTAGCCTGGTCGGCAAGGCTATGGAGTGCATCATCATGGAACTCATTAACAAAGACATTAGGAACATCTGAACACTTGACCCAACCCAATTTAGCTTTGTTAAGGGCAGATCATGCCTACTAAACCTGGTTGACTTCTTCGAGACAGTCACCAAGGCCATAGATGAGGAGAAGGTGGTTCACACAGCTTATCTTGACCTCGCCAAGGCTTTTGACACCGTTCCCCACTCTGGAATTATAGAAAAACTCAATAGCCTGAACATAAACCCCTACATCATGAGATGGGTTGCCAACTGATTTACAGACAGAACTCACACGGTAAGAATAGCGGGCTCCAGGTCCGATTCTAAACCAGTCACAAATGGTGTCCCACAAGGCTCGGTCCTGGGACACCTACTGTTCAGCATATACTTCTCAGAAGTACAGGCAAACACAGGAGGACTATGGCTAACCAAGTTCGCCGATGACTGCAAACTGGGAGCCATAATTGATTCTCTGGCTGACACGGACATTCTCCTAAAGGGCCTTACTGAGACAGACACCTGGTGTCAAAGTCATGGTCTCAAGCTATATGCCAAAAAATGCATAGTCATCCTGTTTGGGAAAAACAAAACACTCATGAATTACAACATAGGTGGCAGCCCCCTTAATACAGAAGAGGTAATAAGAGATCTAGGTCCCAGGTAGATAGTAATATCTCCTTTGACAATCATATTGCCAAAGTAGTTAGGAAATCCTTCCATGTAGCCCATCTAATTACTAAAGGGTTCGCACCTAGAAATAAAGAAGTTCTAGTGCCCCTCTACTCATCACTCATCAGACCCATCATAGAGTACAAAGCCCCATTTGGGATGTACCTCACAAGGCACTTCCAACAGCTGGAAAGACCAGAAAAGTACCTCACCAAGAGGATTACTGGCCTCAAACATGTATCCTATGCAGCCCAACTGAAAAACTCCGGCTGTACTCAGTGGCATATCACTTACTCAGAGGTGATCTCTGCCTGACTTACAAAGCCATGTCCAACTCAGAATTGATGGACATGCTCCACCTAAAGAAATCCAAATCACTGCGAGTCACTCACTCTAGTGAGCTAAACCTCACCACAATAACTAGAACATGCTGGAGGAATAGAGTCCTGTCACAGAGACTCCCCATGCTTTGGAAGAAAATTCCTAACTACATTAGGCAGAGCCCCTCACTAACACTCTTCAAGAGAAACCTTGACAAGTGGATGGGTAACAGAAAATACACCCCTGGGATCACTTCATTGGCTCTTCTTGACAGAGGTTCAGTTAATTAATCAATGGGGCGGCAAAAGCTGACACACTTTGGCTAGGCTTATAAATGCCCTCAGGGCAGATAGCCTAGTACCTAGCTATGAACCTATTTGTAGTTTCCACTAGCTCTTGAAGTAAATGGCAAAGTCATTTTTGTGTCATTATTTTCTAACATTTGTTTTATACTGCCATTTTTCTTGTAAACAGTATGAGATGCATTAGCTAAAACACTAGCAAGATCACTGTTCCCCCGATCACTTTCCAGTTGTTCTGTATGATGGCCCTGATGGTATCACTATCAACAGTCATTTCTAAACAACAGCTGGGTACTACTTTGGAACTGTTAGCAATGGTCAGCTCACTATCCTTTGATTTTTTTTGCTAATGAAACCTTGTGCCAATATGGGGGGAAATTCTGTAGATGTTTTACTGCTAACTTCTTGTGCTGTAGCTTGTAATAATTCCAACGTATAACCTTTTTCAAGAAACAAATTTATAATAAAGACAATTTCAGACAAAATCTCTGCTGACCATACGTGAAGCCTTTATAAATTGTCCTCTAAGTATATTTTCTTCATTTAAATGGGATAATTTTTCTTGTAGTGAAGATAACTGTTTGAGAAAGTATTTCTTTTTATGTATCTTAAAAAAATAAATAAATAAATAACACTCATTGCAGTCCCAGCTGAGCTCCACATCCAAGAAGTTTACCTTCTGGCTTATATCGTCAGTTGTAAATGTCAAAAATCTTAAAACAAGTGTTTAATTTCTCAAATAGTTCTTCATGTACTGAGTTAGAACCTTTAATGATAATAAATAAATTATCTACAAATCAACAATAACACACTATACTAGAAAAATGTTTGCTAGTGGGTAAAACTTTTCTTTCCTAATAGCCCAACACCAAGCTTGTTAAGGCAGGAGCCACAGTTGCCCCATGCAACCCCTTTTAGTTGCTTAGAATACTTGTTATTAAATAAAAAATAATTATTTTCTGATGATAATTCCAACAAAGCTAAATAACTTAGCTGAATCATCTTCAATAGAAGTGTATTTGTTTAAGAAACTTCTAACAGATTCAACTCCTTCTCTTTGAGGTATAGTAGTGAATAATGAGATGCCTACTGTAGACATGTAATAATCTATCTCATTATAATCTTGGTCCAAAGAAAACAATCTAATACTGTTTAATAAATTCCAGAAATCATAAATATAAGAGGGAAGTTGTTGAACCAGGGGGTTAAATATGGAATCTAAAAATAAAGAAATACTTTCTGTATTTCCCCCAAAGGCAGATACAATGAGTCTGAAGTAGGAATGTATGCGGTCTTTGTGAATCTTTTGTATTCTAAACAATACCCCCACATCTTGGATTATCAACATGTAAAAAATGTATAAATCAATATTTAAATCACTATTCATGAGATGGTCATATAAACAATGATGAATAAAATTATAACTTTAAAACTCCTAAAGAAACCTCAATATATTCATCTCTATTGCTTAATATTGTTCCACTTCAGAATTATAGTTTGAAATGTTCATAACGACCACCCCTGCCTCTTTATCTGCCTTCACCCTGGGGATCACTTCTGTGGCTCTGCTCGACAGTGGCACAGGAAAAAAATTTTCTTGGGTGGCAAAAGCCAGGGTACCTTTGGCTAGGCTTATATAGGCCCTAAGGCCAATAGCCTAGTATCTACCTATGAACCTACCTATAAACCTCAGACCACACTAATTCTTTAGCTCAAACAACACTTTCCTTTCCTCATAGTCTAGGTTGAAATATGGTTTAACAGTCTTTGAACTTAAATTTAACTTGATATCCTTTTCACAAAACTGTAAAACAGGATTAAAGTTTGAAGGCTTACTTACATTTTTCTTAATAGGAACATCTTTCATAATGTACATCAAATGTAATTGCCTAGAAAATTTAAATCTAATAAAGTTCTTGTTATATTATGTCTTCAGTTTGGTAAAAAATTAAAACCTAACTGCAGCACCTTACAGTGTAAGTCTGTTACATTAAAGTCTGATAAGTTGAAAATTCTGATGCTAGAACTCAGTCTCATTAGAAATATTCACTGTTTGAGACCTTGTCTCATCCCACGACTCCAGTCAGAATGCTTCCTGCCCCACGCTCCCCTAAAGTTTTTACGTTTTTGGTGAGGTCGCTATATTGCAGTTGTCAAAACCAGGCTGACTGGACCATGGGAGATACATAGGTAACTCAGAACAATTTGTACAGGTAAGGTTGGCTTTACCTGCATTGTCTTGATGCTGCTTTACTCTTTCCAAAAAGACAACATGAATTCCTACCTGGGTAATGACTGGTTTTAAAGAGCCAGTCTCTAGTACATCTTTGGTGTTATGAACAGGTATAGAGTTTGTATTGCTGATTTGCTGATTTGAAAAAAAATAACTGGTGTGAATACCAGATTGTTGTTTTTTTTGTTTTACTCAAACATATAAACTACTCTGGATTCATATACTGTAATACATCATGTGATGTTTTAATATTTGCATTGAACTATTGTCTTTTCGAACCTGTCTAAAACAATAAAGATGTTTTCATACTCTAGTTTAAAATCTTCATGTCTCCAAAGTTTTTCTTGAATTTTATTATCAGCCTGTTCCAAACTTTGTCTGAGAATACTAAGTGTTTTGGTATACTGTTCTTAATAAGAAGCTTTACAAATTCAGTGCCAATGTTATTAAAAAAAAAGAGACTAGTTCTTGGTAAAAAAAGGGTAATCAGTTGTAACTCCATTAGGTGCTTTAAAAATCTAAAACCTTTGGGTACAATGTTAAATGAGACCCAATGTTCAAAATATTTATTTTCCACTGTAATTTCTTGCCAAATGATGTATAGGAGAAACACCAGTACTTTTAAAGGGATCATATGATCAGTTCAACAATGAAGCCACATCTCTGAAGCATGGTTTACCTTTAGAAATAGTTCTATCAATAGTAGATAACATAGTCTCACCTACTCCAACTGATGTATGTAAACCCACAGATGAAACAGTTGCCACTGAGGGGTTGCAGGTAAATTTCTTTGTAGTATGGTAAGCAATTTTTTTAGCTCACCAAATAAACCACCAAAAGATTGTATATTGATCTTTCCTGATTATCTGGAACTGAATGTAGGGTAAGATCCAACAATTCTTCATCTGATACACAAGCCATTGGGAAATTCAGGAAAAATGACAAACCAGCAAAAACTGACCAAATCCCAAAGAAACCAGTATATAAAATACCAAAACCAAAAAACACTAGCAGCACTAGACTGAACTGAAAAACAAAGATTTCTTTAGTGTAACTAAAGTTTAATAGTCACCTTTATCAGTAGACTTCATCAGAAAACAAAAAAAAATCATAAAAACACATACATATAGTGTTTAAAATGTTGAATCAACTGATAGTAAAGGAGTTTTCATAAAATAATTGAATAATAGATCAATTAAACAATTAAGATAAAAAAACTTTTAAAGGACAGTATGTACATGTTTAAATAGTCAATTTTCTATCAAGTAAAACACATTTGATGTTTATAATGTCATTTAAACCTGGGAGACAATCTGTGGCTAATTTAATTTGCCACTCCTTCTCATTCCTTTCAGTTCGATTCTTAAGACTGCCACCCCTTCTGTCTTGATTAACGCATTCTAAAATAGTAAAAGAGAAATTTTTATGTATAGAACATTTAACAGAATGCCCGTTTAAAGCAGTGTTCTTGTCCTTGACTTTAATTGCATGAATGTGCTCCTTGACTATCTTACTTAGTCGCCTAGTGGCCATACCAACATAAAATGCTGGACAACCAAAACACAAAGCAATATAAACTACACATTTTGTATTACAAGAAAATCTACCAGGAATGTTGATGGTATATTAAATGTGATCAAGTACTAAATAAGGTCCTTCTTGAATGAACCTATATATGCTACATAAATTCACTTTTACTATTTTGGAGTACAATTACATATTGTCCTTTTAAAATTTTTTTTATCTTATTTGTTTAATTGATCTATTATTCAATTGTTTTATGTGAACTCCTTTACTACTGGTTGATTCAAAATTTTAAACACTATATATATGTGTTTTTTATGAATTTTTTGGTTTTCGGAAGTCTAGTGACGAAAGCAACTATTAAACATTAATTACACTAAAGAAGTCTCTTTTTTTGGTTCGGTATAGTGCTGCCAGTGACTATTTGTATCTATGTTATTCAGTTCAAGTTGGCTATTGGTTTGCTATGCAAAAGACTGGTGTTGGGAGGGTGTATACTCCCTGTCATCACTTATGAGAAACTCATCAGCTGCTTTATTTATATCTAAGAAGGTCAAAACAGCATGTTATACTTCAATATCAGGCCTAGTGCAAATAGTGGTTTTATGAAAAGCTGGATAAAAATCATGTGCATTGTAACCTCTTTGATATCAGTAAGGCTAAATCATCTGACATTCATCAGTAATGCCACTTTCTCTGAAAAAAATGTAGAACATATTTATGTTTAAACAAACAAATTTATCATTCTAATGGTTTGCTTCAGGATGCTGTGAGCAAACATTTATTCTTTTTCAAGCTGAAAGATCATAAGAGTTTATGAAAACCTGTTCATTTCAGTTTGGCTGTAATAAAGAAGACGTTACCGGACTCTAATATGGTACTTTATCACTTGTCACATGACCTACCCATAATATATTTCAGATTGTTTTCTATTGCAATAAATCTTTATGTTAATATTCATAATAATATGATTCACAACTCTGTTCGCATTTATGCTGTACTTCTGTAACACATGCAATGCTCATGCCTTATTAATCCAGTGAATCACAAGACACATTAGCACAAGGGAGGATATTTCACAGGTTTTAGTTGTAATTTATAAATTCGGGCACGCTTTTATAGAGGCTTACAGAATGAGCATCCTATAATTGCCACCCTAATCGGAGAACAAATGCTGTCCAGCATGGTCTGAATATATAGGAAATGCCCACTGAGAAACAAGTCCACCTCTTCATAGCAGCGTATTAAGCTGTGGTGAAGTTTAAATAGTTAAAAGCAAATGGATACTATTTTTTACTCTCATTAATCATAAATTTAAAATTATAAAGTTAAAGTAAAAGATTAGTGTGTCTGTTGATATGTGAGAATTTGCATGTGTGTGTGTGTGTGTGTGTGTGTGTGTGTCTGTGTGTGTGTGTGTGTGTGTGTGTGTGTGTCTGTGTGAGTGACTGAAAGAGAGAGTCAGACATCACTGACTATAACAAGCAGTCTATTACCACAGATCATTTGTAAAATATGAGTTATGAAACTCAATCTCTGGCATCATTGATTGACTTTAATCCATAGCGGTTTAACTGAAAAATAGATGAGTAAGCAGTACTATGCAGAAAAATCATGGACAGTAAGCACAGGGGTATTACATATTGCATTCATTTTTTTCATCTCTGAATGTGATCACTCAAAAAAGAGAAGTGTGTGTTTGTGTGTCTTGGTGTGTATATGCATGTATGTCTGTGTGTGCATCCATGCGCGAGCGTGTGTGTGTGTGTGTGTGTGTGTGTGTGTGTGTGTGTGTGTGTGTGTGTGTGTGTGTGTGTGTGTGTGTGTGTGTGTGTGTGTGTGTGTGTGTGTGTGTGCTTGAGTCTGTATGTCTATGATTCTGTTCTGAATGTGTGTATGCTGCATCTGGCCTCAGAACAACCCTGAGCATGCATTATTTAAACTATAGCACACACCCTGTCAGGGATCATTGCCTCCTTTTCAATCCATCTAGTAACATTTGGACATCTGATTGGTTGAAAAGTTTATTTTAACTTCTGTATCCCTACATTTTTTTTTTCATTTAAAGAAAGTCTACATCATTAGTTAATCCTCAAAACCACTTATAAATGTTTTTCTTGAGAAAAACAAATTACATACCTAGGAAACAGAATAAGAATATCGCAGTTATGCATGAGAAAAAAAAAAATACAAGTTTCTTGACACTACATGCTTAACTTGTGAGTTTTGACTGTACTACTAGAAAAAATGAATGGAATCTCATACAAATATTTTTTTCTAGAAGATTTTATATGTAGAATAGTTTTGAAATGCTGTTTCATTATAAAATGAAACCTTAAGTAATTGCTCTGTGTTTGTCATCCTGCTTCTTATAGGTTCATAAGTTCATAGGTGTTTACTCGGCTAATGCCTTTTTAAGCCTAGCCATGCATCCCAAATCTCTGACAATTTCTGCTACCCTTGATAAGTGTAAGCATTGGCCTGGGAGCTGAACCATTTATAGGTTACCTGTTTGCATCAGAGACATAGGTGCCAAACCAGGGATGAATTTCCGGTTTCCCAGCTAATTGTCCAAGTTGCACTTGAATTGGATTAGGAAGCAACTCTGCTTCACATGGATGGGGAGCCTGTTTCATATATGGGGTAGTATCTGGGATACATGCCTATAGCTCCATCAGGTCCTATTTATATCACAGGCACGGTTTAAGTCTTTAGAATGGGTAATTCTGTTACTGTTTGTTTTGTGGATATGCAGGAGGTACATCAGATTGGGGTCTAACAATTCCCTGTATGCCAGGCATAGATCTCCCTTCAAAAGCACGTAGGAGACAGAATACAGGGATAGGGTCTTAAGGTGGTCTGTATAGGACATATTACTTACGCCATGTATTCTTTTAGTGAGGAACCTCTGTGGACATTGCAGTTGTTGGATATGCCTGGTGAGGTACATAATAAAAGGGGCATTCTTCTCAATGATAGGTCTGATGAATGCAGAATACAGTGGAACAATGACTTCCTTGGACTTAGATACCATACCTTTGTTTATAAGTTGCACAACATAGAATGATCTCCTCACAACTGTAAATACATGATGATCAAAGGTTAAATTACTATCTACGTGTATACGTGTGTCCCTAAGTCCCTGACTACTAAGTGAACTCTAAGGGGTGTGTTGTCAATATGATAGTTACCACAGATGGATTACTTCCCAATGGATACTATTATGCATTTCTTGGCATTAGTTTTAGTCCATGACTCTAATACCAATTGTTTGTCTATGTCAGCCCCTCCTGGGGAACATTTGTGTCAGTGTGAGATTTAATGACAGCTCCTAATTTGCAATTATCAGTCAATTTAGCCAGCCAGAGACCACTGACATTGGCCTTGACTTCTAAGAAGTAAATGCCAAAAAGGAGCAGTCCAAGGACTGATCTATGAGGTACACCAATTATAAATGGCATCTCTGGTAGAGGTGGACTCCCCAATTCTAACTTCACGGGTCCTGTCTGTGAGCCAGTTGGCTATCCACTGGGTGACATGCAGGTTTGTACCTAACCTCTTGAATTTGTCAACAATGCCTGAGTGGGATTGAATGATTTTTACCTCCTCCATTGCTTTGGTGATCTTCTCAAAGAAGTCCACCAGGTTGAGTAGGCATGATTTGATCTTGATGAAACCAAACTGGGTTGAGTCCAGTGTCTGGAGGTTTACAATATATCTATTGATCATCTCCATGATAATTCTTTCCATGACTTTACAAATAAGACTAGTGAGACTTATGGGTCTGTAGTTACCAGGGTCTGTAGATAGCTCACCTTTGTGCAGAGGGATGACTGTTGCCTTTCTCCATTCATTAGGCAAGAAGCCTGTCTGAGGGCTACAATTAAATAGTAATTCCAGAGTCCCTGATAGGTCATGTTTCATGCTATTTAGAAGGCATCCTGGGATACTGTCTGGGCCCACAGATGCAATGTTCTTGATCTCATAGAGAGCATTAGGAACCTGTTCCCTAGTGATAGTAGGGGGAGTTATATCCGATGATATTTTCTGAGAGACGGTTGAGGGGGAGAGAGCAGTAAAGTTGGAGCTGAATTTATCAGCCATGAGGTTTGCTATATCTTCTGGCTCAGCATGGGTGGCTCCATTTACAATGAGCTCTGCACACAACTGTATATTGCCTTTGAGGTTGCAGACATAGCTAAAGAATGCTTTGTGGCTCCCTTGACCCGGGAGGCCAAACTTACTTCAAATTTGGCTTTGGTAGACTTTATTTGTCCTCTGAGTTATTTGTTTAGTTTAATTAAAATGATTTTATCCTGCTGGGTGCTGCACCTCCTAATTTTTACCATGATTTTCTTCCTCCTGTTATATCTGATTGATTTTGTGATTCCACTAGGGTGGCTTGTTTTTTTAATTAGTTCTGTACTTCTTCCTGGTGGATACAGCTGCCTCTATACAGCTATTAACATGCTTGTACAGGGCTTCTATGAACAGTTCTGCATAGTCAAAAGTCTTCTCATGGTGTATAATGGCTAGAAATGTTGCCAGATTCTCACTTAATAGCAGGACTTTAGCCTTAGAATAGTGCCTGAATATTCCCAGTTTAGCTGGGTAGCCAGGTTTTGCTTTTACTTCAAAGGACACCATTTTGTGGTCTGACCTTACCAGGGAAGACATTACACTAGGGGGTGTGCAGCACTCTCCCATATTAGTGAGGACCAGATCCAGTATGGTTGCACCCCTGCTCAGTGTATTGACAATCTGGTCCAGGGAGTTTGTGTTTACAAAATCTAGGAATCTCTGTGCCTGCATGTTTGATGTCATATAGGATTCCCAGTTAATAGTGGGGTAATTAAAGTCACCCATGAATATGGTATTGGGTTGGGTGGTTAGTGTTGCTAGTAAGTTTAAATACATGGTAAGGGTTTCATGGGTCATAGAGAGGCTCATAGCTTGCAAGGAAGTGGTATTGGATTTTACCAACAGTGATTTGAACATGGAGCAGCTCCATGTTCAAATCAACGTCGGTAAAATGCTCCATGCTCTTTTGGCGGGCATGTCCTTTTCTTCTGAATTACTGAACATTTCCACATAGACTCATGCTACTTGTTTGCAAATAATAATTCCCTATTCAGTAAAAGATAAACATCTGCTTATTATATTAACTGCTTTTACTGATAGGTAATGTCTGCCTGTCCTGCAGAGTCCTACAGCAGCAGAGAGAGAAAAAAAGAGACTTTGGATTGATTAAGTACCTTTTTGGCTTGTTTTGTCTATTTATTGCTAGCATTTTTTGAAACTTAAAAAGCTTATTTCAGCTGTTTACTGTACTTACTTACTGTTTGCACTTTTTAAAATAATTTCTGTGAGCATTTGAACTGTTTAACTCAAGTGCGATAGCTGTTTTACTGTGCTTTAAAGTGCTTATTTTATTGTATTTGCCTTAATTTCTTGAAAAAACAAAACAAAACAAAAAAATAAATAAAAAAAAAAACTATATCTACACTCGTTTCCTGCTTTTCTGAAGCTAGTATAGTCCAATGTTCAGAGTTTGCTGAACCCAGGGCTGTATTGTAGTTTCTGTGTTGCCCATACCTTACTAGGATAGAAGGAAGTTTCTCTGTTCACCAGTGAGAGTGGGGAGCTTTGAGCAGCCTATCTGTCCCTGGAGGAGTGGTTTCAACTCAGAATTTGTAGTTTATTGGCTATTTTGGGCTACCTTCTATCCCTTTCATCTTTCTGTTATAAAAAACGCATTTGCGCAGCACTGGTTAGCTAGGGTTAACTATCCCCGGCTCCATAAAGTCTGCTCTTCAATTTTTCCATTATAACTAGTCATTCTTTCAGTCTAAGCACTCAAACCCGCATCTTCTAACCCAGCACTTGTTCTAAATCTGCTGTAGCACTAAATAACCCCAAGCACTCAACCCCCATTATTTGCCTGGTGGGAATAGTCTATTTACTTCCCCACTTGTCAAAAGAAAACAGTTTTTACTACTTATTCAGGTATGTCCAAGGGACAGCTCCTGGTGTACTCTCCAGTCTACCTGATGAACCTGAGCATCTTGAGGCAATGTTACAACTGCCTCATGTACACAGACAACCCTCTCCTCCTACCACCAAACACTAATACCTGCAAGAGATGCACTTATACAACCAATCTGGAGGCAAAGCTCTCTCCAACCAAGACTGGAACAGACAATCAAGAGGACAAGGTAAAAACTCACAGCACCCCTCTCGCTTCACATAGACCTATTAAACCAACACCTCCAAAACCCACACATAGAAACACCAAGACATATGCGGAGGCTCTGAATAAAAATCTGCCTAGGCAACAAAGACCTCCAAAGCAGACACACAACAACCTCCTCCCACCAACACATCCCAAACAACACATAACCCACAAACTCGGTGTGCCACACAACCACAGCCCATAAGGCAAAAAAAATACCCAACACAATAGTCATAGGTGACTCTATAGTCAGGCACACTGACGTCCCACTCACCAGGCTGGACAAAGAGAAGGTTGCTGTCAGCTACTTGTCAGGTGCCAGAATCCCCCACATAATGCATGTACTCAGGTCACTACAAAACAGGTCCAAATATGACTCTGTCATTGTCCATGTTGGTGTGAATGACGTGAGATGTACCTCCTTGGACTACATGAAAAGAGACATGGAAGAGCTTTCTGATCTTGTAGCCCAGGCAGGTATGACCCTAGCCCTGAGTAGCATCCTGCCTTCACCAAGTATGATACCACAATACAAGGATAAAATGATCAACTTCAGCAATTGGCTAAGCTTCTGGTGTCATTCAAGGGGGATTCAGTATTTGTCTGCTTGGAATGACATTCTTGACAGGCCACAAATCTTCACCACAGATGGCCTACATCTGGCACCCTGGGATTCCGGATATTGGCCAAGGCTCTTGCCACCCCTATAGTGCCTTTTTTAGGCAAGGCTCAAAAGACAAACCCACCACCATAAAAAGTACAAGTGACAAAAAACTGAGGGTACTGCTGCTCAATGCTAGGAGTCTAAACCTCAAAATGCACTCACTCAAGGCACTCCTCAAAATGGAGAACATCAATATCTGTGCAGTGATTGAGACCTGGTTCAAGGCTCCCAAGACCACCCTAGCACTACCAGGCTATAATTCATACCAAACTTTTCAGCCACAGAACCCGGACCAAAACACTAAGGGTGGAGGTGTGTCCATATTCATCAAGCATATCCACACTTTCAGGCTAGTTACACAACACAATGCCTCAGAGCCCATCAAAGTACAACTAACCCTGGGCAAAAATGCATTCCAAATTATAGCTTGTTATTGATCCCCCACCATGACCCAGGACCCACACTCCTTTTTCCTGAAGACATTGGAAAAAATAAGGGTCCAACCAAATACCCTAATAATGGGCAATTTCAATTACCCCAAAATAAACTGGGAAAACTAATCTTGTACTAATCCCTTGCTCAACGATTCCTGGAATTTATAAACTCTAATGCCCTGGATCAACTTATCAACACCCCCACCAGGGGCAACAATAGTCTGGACCTGTTCATTACCAACATGGGCGACCAGTGCTCTACACCCGAGATCAACTCCTCACTGGTTAGATCAGATCATAAACTAATCACCCTAGATATCCATATCCTAACCCCACCCCCACACAAAGAAGCCATCATAAGAAATTTCTCCAAAGCGAACTTTATGCTACTCAAAACAGAGGTGGCTAACTTCGTGATGCCCCTGTAGATGGACAATACAGTTAGGACTGCTGAATCCTACACAAATGCACTCTACAAACACCTACATGAATGCATGAGTGCATGGATCGTGCCATCCCTAACAGAACCAAGATGCTATCCTCCAAAAAAAGGAAGCCAACCTGGTGGTCCCCAGCCATAAACAAACTCTACAACAGAAGGAAGAAACTGTTGTAAAAGAGAGTAAAATTCCATGAATGTAGGAACTCCCTGACCAGCCTCAGTGAGAAGCTAAGATCCCTCATAAAATCCTCCAAAGTGAATTTTGAAAGAAAAATTGCCACGTATTCCAAAGACAAGCACAAGGCATTCTTTAGCTATGTCAAGAACCACCAGGGCAATACTCAGATCTGCACTGAGCTACAGAAAATGCCAAAAAATATACAGAACCAACTGATATTGCCAACATCTTGGCAGACAGGTTCAGTGCTAACTTTACTCCCCTCTCACCCTCCCCAAAGGGCCCCTAACTATACCAGATGACTGTAGAGCCCCATTAATCACAAGCACACAGGTAAAAATGGCACTCTCTAAAGCCAAAAATCACAGCATCCATGGGACTGGACAACATTCCAGGCCACGTCTTACATGAACTCCAAAATGAACAAGCCCCCCACATAAACTCCATGTTCAATCACAGCCTCACCACAGGCTATGTGCCCACTGAATGGTGCACAGCAATGGTTATCCAACTCCACAAAGGAGGAGCCACCACAGACCCTGGGAACTATCGACCTATTAGTCTGACAAGCCTGGTCAGCAAGGCCATGGAGCGTATCATCATGGAACTCATAAACAAAGAAATTAATAACCTCCAAACTTTGGACTCTTCCCAGTTCAGATTTGTAAAGGGTAAATCATGTCTCTTAAACCTGGTAGACTTCTTTGAAACACCTACCAAAGCCATAGACAAGGGCAAGGTGGTCCACACATCCTACCTAGACCTTGCTAAAGCCTTTGACACTATCCCCCATTTGGGAATCATAGATAAACTCACCAACCTTAACATAATGCCCTGTGGTACTCCACTTGTCACTGGTTTGAAGTCAGATTTGGAGTCTGTAACTTTTACAGTGTGGGCTCTGTCAGTGAGCCAGTTGGTAACCCATCTTGTGATGTAGGGATTTATACCTAGTTTAGTGAGTTTAACTGTAATTCCAGAATGGAGGATGATGTAGAAAGCCTTGGCAAGGTCAAGATAGGCTGTGTGAACCTCCTTACCCTTGTCTACGGCTTTGGTGACTGCCTCAAAGAAGTCAATCAGGTTTAAAAGGTATGATCTGTCTTTCACAAACCTGAAATGGGTGGGGTCCAGAGTTGGAGGTTACCAATGTCTTTGTTTATGAGTTCCATGATAATGCGTTCCATGGCCTTGCAGTCCAGACTCATCAGGCTAATCAGGCGATAGTTCCCAGGATCAGTGGTGGCTCCCCCTTTGTGGAGTGGGATAACTGTTGCTGTGAACCATTCAGTGGGCACAAAGCCTGATGTGAGACTATGATTAAACATGGTACTTAGGTGGGGAGCCAGTTCATTCTGAAGTTCATGTAAAATACAGCCTGGGATGTTGTCCAGTCCCATGACACTGAATTGTACTTGAGGCTTAGCAAAAAAAAAATACTGCCTCTAGAGTAATTACAGTCATGTGCATCTTACATTTTAAATAACTTGCAATATAGTATATAAAAATAGAACTAACTTGAAAATAATCCCCATAGCATTTAAATTTGCTTCCACTATGAGTGAACAAAAGAGAATGCACCAAGAATTGAAATATCCAAACTCCATTTGCTGAAAACATATTGCTGAAAAACTTTTTTAAAAGTGTTTTTGCAGGGGAGGCAAGTCCCATTCCACCTGCTGATGTGGGGTCAAGCCTGCTACACCCTAAAACTTATATATAACAACTCCACAGTCACACCAACTCAAAGAAGGGGGAAATTCCCCCCAGAAGGAAACTACTAATTTCTGTATTGGAATTAAGATTGTCATCGAGCTGATGCCTGAGCAGCCGAAGCTTGAAAGTTAAAATTTCATCCACCAGTAGGATAACCTTTAAAGTCATGCATGTTTTCTAAGTGGAAAACAACTTTTTTATGCTGTTATATTGTAAAATGTTGAAAACATTTAAATGTTTATAAGCTTATAGATTTATATTTTTACTGTGTTATTTAATTTATTTATTTCTGCTGTGTATGACTTCATTGTTTCACATGGTCTACTCTTCTGTCCTTTACAATGGTTACCCCATTGTGAGATGAATAGCTAAAATTAAAATTCTTATTGATTGGCTCAATCAAGAAAACTATTATTCAGGCAATGTTCTGTGTAGTCCTTTCAAATAATTCATAGTGCTTATATAACTGTGAGAAACACTTTACATTTGAGACAGGGACTTTTTTGTAGGAGGACAATGATATATTGAGTGGCTAACCATGAATAATCATGTGTCATTTCATCAAAACCTAGTTATTCAACTGTAAAACATCTAAAACCATGAGAGGTCACTAGTTAGATTACAGACTCTCACAAGGTCACAAAGCACAAAAAATTGCTCTTTGCAGGGTAGCAGGTTCCCACTCCTAGACTTCCCAGATGTGATTATAAACCCCTCACCCCTGTATTATACATTTATCAACTCCAAGATTCCACCAACATAGTGAATAGGAGGTGTGACACTGCCAGCCTTGCTATCTGGAATGTTGTAAATAATTCTATGTCATTTGTGAACATTTATATGATTTATACAGAATGGTATGTTACGTACTGAGCTTCAAGAATGTAACCACAACATACCCTGCTGGAACATAGATGATTAACCTGCAAAACTTAAGAATAGTTAAGGTTAAGTTTCTTTACAGCTGGGCTATAAACAAAAAATATCATTTCTCAGTTTCAATGAAGAAGCAGACACAATGTCTAGAGCTAGAAGTTTTTCTATTGTCTGGAAAGAAAAGTAATTACTAGGTTTAAAATGTAAAGTGTTTCTTTGATTTATGACTTCCTAGTAGCTACACAGTTCTGAGCAAATATCTGAAAGATAAGTATTCCTCACACAGAGATGTGAAATTCTGTTAAGTTTCTGATTAGCCTGGGAACTGAAGTCAGGTGACAAAGAAAGTTGTCATCCAAGCTGGCCAAGCAGTAATGTTTGATATTAATTTGAGAACTCTCTCAGAGAGACTGTGCGTTTTATATTTTGACTTGGACCTAGCAAGAACATCCACTTATCACCACCTTCTGCACTTCTGCCTGCTTGTTGCTGTGTAAGTAATATTTAGGGCATAGTATCTCTTTTAGATATAGTAAATATAGTAAAGATTAGTTTATATGTTTTCTGTATTTATTTGAGATGGTCCTGCAAAATTGTTTTTAAATATTTTCTATGATTTTGAACTCTGAAGTAACTGTGTTGATTGACTGAGTATTATCTTGTTATTTTATTATTAAATATATTTAAACCTATCTTTGTGGAGGATATTTGTGTGACATACTTAAGATATTTAACTACTTGCATATGTATTTGGTGACACTGTACAGGCCATCCCTAAATAGCCTTGCTCTTGGTCAAAACTACCACTTGGATAATAATAGCATAACACTGTAGGATTGGACACCCTTTGTAAGGGCCTTATAGTAGCTGATAAAGAGTTGGTTGGTGGCAGTGATAACTACCTTATAGTCTGGGCAGAAGGGGGCATAGCTAGTAAACCTGTGCCAGCCTTTCCAAGGTGTGTATGTGTCTGTGTGTATGTGTTTGTATATAAATCAAATCTCAAAGTCTGTGTGTGTGTGTGTCAGCTACTTGGGCAAAGACACAAAGCACTGGTTGGACAGAGAGGGTGCTGGAGGTTTTGGCCTGACCACTCACCTGAGATCTCAGCCCTATAGCTGTGCCAGTGGGGAGTCTTATTGTTGATTTGGAGAAAGCACAGTGATTTGGGCGGCACAGTGGTGCAGTGGTTAACGTTGTCACCTCACAGCAAGAGGTTCTCCAGTTCAATTCTCGGCTGGGGTGCCTTCTGTGTGGAGTTTGCATGTTCTCCCTGTGTTCGTGGGTTTCCTCCTCCTCCCACATTCCAAAGACATGCATCTGGAGCATTTCTCCCCGGGCCTCCGCTGAAAACAGGCTCTGTGGAACCTAGTCAGACTTTCCCGGTCAACAAATGATAAATAAATAAAATAAAAAAATAAAAAAGAGAGGGAGAATCCATCCCCTGACTGTCTGTGATCTCTGTGTGCTCTTAAGGGAAATTGTACCTTATTGTGTGTATACTTGTCATCCTCCCATTGTGTACATCCCCACTGTTACCAGTGGTGAGGATTGAGGCTCCTTAACAACTGGGCTAGTTCAGGGGCAGCACAAAAGGTAGTGAGGAAAGTGAATCACTTATAATCTAATTTTCTTGCAAGTTTAGCCCCATGAATGGACATTAGCAATAGTATAGGTTTGATGTCATGTAGTGTCAGTTTCACAACTGGTAGTACAGCACACAAAGTAGCCTTTGTTGTTGAAGGCTATGGATTGTATTCTCACATCAGGTAGTTCACCTGCAGACACTACAGTGCAGCATAAGAGGGAGCTGCCCTTCTGCATGTGCCTTTCATCAGATGAGGTGTTAAACCAAGGCCCCACCTGCTTGAGTTGGTGGTAGCTCAAATGGATGTAAAAGATCGAATGGCACCTATCAAAAAGGGTAGGGTTCTATTATTTATATACAAAGAAGAATTCTTATTTATAAATATATACATACATTTACATATTTACAAATTTACAGATATATAGCTATACAAATATATTTGCATATATTCACAATTTTCCTTACAGTCATACTAAATTTTCAACCCTATTAGACCCCCACTCCTTTTTCCATAACCACCATCTGTCTTTATTTAATATTGTTGATAAAATCCATTTACCATTAAATATACTTTGATTTATTATTTTTTATTCTTTCATTCTATATAAGCAATATGACAAAATAACATCTATTTTAACATATTCTTTACTTTTGTTCTTATAAAAATCAATATTTAATCATACCTGAATTTATTTTATCCAATTCTGTTATATCTTCAAAAAATGTACATTCTCCATACCTTTTTAAATTCTTACAATCCAAAAACACGTGCAGGAGTTTCTTTTTCTTGACAATGTAAACATATTCTATTTGATTTCTTTTTATATGGCTTATTTCCTTTTACTGTCAATTTATCTATTACCAATCTTCATAAAAATCTTGACATTCTACTTTCTGATTACACCATATCCTTCATATTTTAATACATTTAATGTTTTCACATGTTAGATTTTCACATGGTTTTATATAGTAATGGTTGTCATTATATTCTTATGCCGTACTTTTCTTTTTCTATATCATCAGTTATTATTTACTACAAAAATATTTTTACTTGGTAACATTTTATTTCTTCATTTATGTACTCTTTTTCTCTTTTTTGCCATACCCCAAAAATGTTCATACTTATATTTATACAATTTTATAACTAATCTCTCATCTTTTTCATTTATCCACTTTAACACTTTGTACAAATTTAATGAAGCATATGCCACTGGGATAATTAACCCTTAACCTCCTTCTTTTTTATTTACATACAGATCTTCTGTTTTTACAGTTTTTTTTAATTGGGTTTAATCTAGAATCCCATATTAATGAAAAAATAAGCAAAAATTCTGTTTCAAATACTATTGCCAACATAAATACACATGGTAAGTATACTATTTTTAATGTCAGATTAAATTTATCAAATACACCTTTTTTCTGAATAATTTATATCTTCTCCAGAAAAGATAGGTTTGTTTTATTTGTTCTACTCTTTTTTTCATTGAATTCTACTCACATCTTTATTCCCAAATGTTATGCCTAACACAGAATTTTCATTCAATGTAAAATATATATATATATATATACACTATCTTTACTACATCACTTAAACCTTTATTTTTATCTTTAAAGCCATCTGTATCACATCTAGACACTCATTTATGCAAATTATTACTTTTTTTATCCAAAAGATTTTTCACTTATTATAATGTCATAGCATACTGTTAACAGAACTGTAATTCTTAACCCTTCAGGTATTACATACCCTACTTCCTTCATTTTGTAATATATTTCACATACTATCACATTCATAACTAATGAAAAAAATATACAACTCATTGTACGTTCTTTTCTTACACCACTATTCATATGCACTTCTTGGCTTACCTATTAATTTACAAGAATTTTTTACATTATTAGTAATATACACTTACATACATAAGTTCTTGACTTTCTCACTTGTATCATATTCTTTCATTATTATCCATACAGTTTAATGTCCAATTGTATCAAATGCCATTTAAGGTCTCCATTCATGATTTTTGTTTCTTCTATTCTATTAATATTATCCACCATTTATCTAATTATCATTAATAATTCTAGACAACTCTTCCCCTTTATACTACATATACACTGTTGTCCATAATAGTTTCCATTTCAGTTTCAAATCCCTTTTGTATTATTTTCACAAAGATCCAGATGAATGTAAGTATTCCACTACATAATTCCTTATAAATAAAACATTCATTTTACCATTCATTCAAAGCATTTAAGAAACACTTTGCCATTCTTTTTAAAATTTTATACATTCCATTCTCTATTTCAACTCCTCGTTCTCTTTTTTCTGTTAACTTTTTACTTTCCATGTTTTTTCACTACGTTCATTTTTTTCTCTAAGTATTTCTTGTACATATTGTACCACACTATTTATAATCTTTTCCTGAGTACTTTATATCTCTCCCTTTATATTTTTATTTCTCTCATTACACTATGATTGCCCTTTACTAATCTGCTTATATTACTTGCAAAAATATCTTTGCTTATATAACATTTTTTAAATTTTTCTTGATTTCTTTCATTTATTCTATTTATTTGTCAAATTCCTTTCTATCATTATGTTCTAAATCTTCCAATGCATTGTTATATCTTCTTTTATATTTCTCTTTCTCTATTTTTCTCACATCCTATTGCCACTGTAAGCATTTTTTTATATTTTTTCCTTAAATATCATCCACTATTCAGACCAGTTTTAAAAAATGTTCTCACAGTAATATGATCTTTCCATAACTGTATTACTAATCGCTTCCCTTCTTTATTCAATGCATTCTCATTTATCCTTTGTATTCCTTTATCTCTAGTCATATTGCAAGATGATCAGGAAATGCTGTTTTGACTACCTCTCCTTCTTTTAAAACTAAAACTTCTGATAAAATAAAACAATCTATTTCAGTTCTATAAATACACCTTTTGTAAATCCATGAATTTTTGTCCCAAAGTTTTAACTTACATTTTATAACTTCTAACATGTTTCTATCATTTCCTTTCTTTTTATAGTTGCCTATTAAATCACAGTTAAATTCTCCTGTTATTATAATATTTATATTTATCATTACATGGTCTAAAATCTGATGAAATAAGTTTTCCCTTTCCTTATAACTAGTATAAGCATATACTGTTATAATTGTATATACTTTTCTTTCCATTTTAAGTCTTCAGCAGTTAATCTTCCCACTTTTGCAGAAGTTCCATAAAATATCTTTACTGTAGTTCTACAGAATGCTTCTGTTCCAGAACATCTCAAATTTCCCAAATTTCAGATAATCTTTCCTCCCTATAGCTTCTCTGTTTGCATTCTTTATTCATTTGTTAAAAATAATGTCTTCTAATATATTTACATCTATATCACATGTATTACTCCACTCCAAAATCCATATTATTCTTACTATATTCTTAATACTATTCACATTTACAGAAAGCACTCTAACATTTTAATTTTCCCTTTTCCTGTGATTTGTAATTACTAGGCTAGCTATCTTAATGGATCATTCAAAGCCTATCCAAATTTCCTCCCAAAAGTGATAATGAAATACCTTACCTTGCATCTTTAGGTCAAACATCCTAACCATTATATCAACCCCCAACCATTAGCAGCACATATTCTTTTTCATCCATTTACTTTCTTTTTTCTTTTGCAGTTGCCTCTTTACATTTTCTTTTCCTGTCTTTTACATTGCCAATAAAATTATTTTTTATTTTACCATCTCCCAATTTATTTCTTCTTTGTTACTTATTTTCAGACCCATTTCTATGTCCTTTGTATTATTTTTCTCATATAATTTTTCTAATATTCCTATTATTTCTAAAATCCCTTTTCTTTGTTCAATTTTTTCTCTTCCATTTTCTTTTTCATTATTCTTTTCATTTTTACAGTCCATCTATATATGTGTAATATTGTTAAATTTATAACATTTCAGTTCAATTCTTTTCATGTCCAATTTTCCCACAGCTTTAACATTTTTTTTAATCACAGATACTTAACAAATGTCATTCTTTTCACAAAAACATGTTTTGAGTTGTCCCTACTATTTTATGACACCACTATCCCCCTCCACATTTACCATCCTTGGTATATGTATATAGTTTTTCTTTTACTATTTTAACACAATATTACAATCACATCCAACAGTCCATAAATCCCTTTTATCATAAACACTTGCAATGTCCAGTACTTCTTTATATAAAGCTTTCAAATGTCCTTTCAAAATCTGTCTTTCCTTCTCTGTTTGAAATTGGACATGAATTTTCTTTTTTTTTTCTTGTTAAATGCTTTTTTCACAGAAGGATTCCACAGGTTACAGTCTTTCTTTTTATATATTCTCCAAAAAAATTTTCCATTGAAAAAACAGTTTCAAATATAATGTCACAAAATGTCTCTTTGTTAATAATAATAAATGCCCTTACCTCATGTGTTTTTACACCAAAATGAGCTTTTAAATAGTCCCACGCTTCATACCTCTCCATTTCCTTGTCTTCTTTACTTTGAATCCTTACTATGCACTTCCATTTTTCAATTTCTTCTGCCTTTTTCTTTTATGATACTTTCCTCTTGCCTTATTATACTTTCTCTGCGTATGTTTTCTTTTCCATCCCACTACTATTCTTCATGATTTTCTCTGCATCTTCCTTTTGTATTTTATCCAAAATGTGCACCAAAGGAAGTCTCCTTTATTTTCTGGCTCACTCCGCATCACCATTTCTTTAAGTAAATCATCTCACAGACCTCCTGACTAGAGGGTTGTAATTACACAGTCATCATTTGCCAGCTCATCTCCATTGTAATATCTCCTCAGAATCCTGCATGCATTCTTGGGCCTCAACATTGGCTTTCTCCTCTATTTCTCTTACCATTTCATGATCTCCTTCTCTCTACATGTACCTCCCTGTTTGTCTGCCTGCTTCTATGCCTGGAATGGAAACAGGAAGTGCTCATGCAAAACTGTTCCCACTCGGAACAGCAGCTAATAACAGACATTCCCTGATATCCTGGCCAAACTTAACCAGTCTCATCTGAAAAGAGGCTACTAGCCTAGTGGAACTACCCTGGTCAACAAAGGATTGCTAACTAACTAACTAAATAAATAAATAAAGCAATAACCAGTTTACTGACAAACAATTGGGCTTCCTGTTGAGCTCCATAAGATTGTGTCTGAGATTCTAAAAAATTACATAGTCAAATGGAATGAGAATTACTAATGCAAAACGTAGTT
This sequence comes from Protopterus annectens, assembly GCF_019279795.1. Taxonomy (NCBI): domain Eukaryota; kingdom Metazoa; phylum Chordata; order Ceratodontiformes; family Protopteridae; genus Protopterus; species Protopterus annectens. The sequence goes on along the minus strand of NC_056740.1, from coordinate 512,084,790 downwards.
CATGAAAGCTCGTATGATGCAAACACATGCTAATCATCTAACATATATTATATACATCAAACAATATTCAGCTAACTTGTAAAATACAGATAAACTGATGTCTTTAGTAAAATAACTGAAGGTAGTAGGTGCACAAACATGAAAATATGTATTTTCATAAGAAGATCATGCTGCTGAGTCACAGGCCATATGACACTAGTGAGAGACTAGCGAGAGCAAAGACTTAATCAGCCAGTTCAAGAAAAACTGCTTTTTTCATACTTTTAATACTTATACAGTAGCTAAAGCCAAATGATGTTTATTTAAAATCAGAAAGCTGCAAGAAAAAATGGTTAAAGCAGGTCTATAGTACAATTAAAATATTTAATTTATTTATTTATTTACTTTTCTCTAGGAAAGACCCATTTTCAGCAGAGGCTAATGGAGAAAAGCTCCACATATAGAGATTATACAAAACTTATATGAGAAATTATAAAAAAATATACAAGACATAGCAAAACATCTTGTAATTTATATACAAAGAGTACATTCAGATAAGTGTATTGTTAAACCTGTACTTTTAAATACAACCTTCAGTCTCTGCTAACAACAACCATAAGCCAAGTGGGATAAACAAAGTCAGCACAAAACAAAAATGACTAAATACACCAATTTTTTTGCCACAGTTAATCATTAAGATTAATAAAATCAATAGCGTATTTATTCAATTAGCTAGTTAACTAGAAAATTACACATGTGCATGGCCCATTTCATTTATGGCCTACAGAAAAACTTCACTATAGATTATTATTAGTATACATTTTTAACTGAGTACGTACACTGGACTCATTTGTTCATTTTGAGAGGTGACCTGGAAGCATTCCACACCAGACTACAAAGCCAACGAAAAAGATGCCACCAATCTTGTATTAAGTAGTTTATTCACACTGAATAACACTCTGGCACCTCGGCACAGCATTCCTGGAGTTACAAAATATGCCACACCATACATCCATATATATATATATATATATATATATATATATATATATACACACACACACACACACACACACACACACACACACACACACACACACACACACACACACACATTCACTTAAATACAATTAATCAAAGAATCATCTAAACAACCATCAATTAAAATAATCATATATACATTTTAAAGAAAATAAATAAAGTTTCTTTAACAATAATTTATTTTTCATTAACACTTTATCTGCTTCTGAAATATGTTCCAAAATACAATCTTTAAACAGTGAAAAATCAATACTATGACAACTAAAAAAATTTAAAGCTATAGGGTTCATACCATTATTATTTTTATGTCTCTAATATGTTCTTGCACCCGTAGCTTGAATATTCTTTTAGTCTCCCCTGTATAAAACAAATTACAGGGGTAAGACAAAGCATATACCACTGATTTAGTTATACATGAAAAAGCAGAAGTGGAACAGAATTTTACACCATTTATTTTTCCAAAACATTTGATAATGTGGGAAGGTGCCACATTCCACAACCTGTAGATTTAATTTTTCACCAGGTGAAACAAATCCACTGTGTACTACCATGTCTTCAATATTTCTACTTCTCTTAAAAGAGATATTTACAGTTCTACAAAGTTTTTTTACCCCTTCCATATTAATTAAGTAAGGCCAATAATATCTGACATCAATAGTTTTCTCACTTAAGATATTGTATACAGTAACAAAATAAACATTTCTACACTCCTGCACAGTATTAAATTCCCTATTTCTATTTATCTTATTTAGTAAAGGCCTATTATGAGGTAAGCTGATATCTATTATTTTAGGAAGGGCATCTTAAATAACATTTTCATCATACCCCCTTTGCTTAAAGTTAATACAGGTTTTTATTATTTCCTTTTCTAGACCCATTTCATCATTACGTAGCCTGCTGACTCTCAATAATTTATTATACGGTAGTTCCTTCAAAGTATGTGGTGGATGGCAACTTCTACTATCCAAAATATTATAATCTCCAATTCCCTTTTTGTGTATGTAACTATATTATTGTTCCTAATAGTCAAAGAGACACCTACATAGTTCACTGTTTTTCCAAGCCATCAAATTTTATCTGAAAATGATTTGCATCTAAATCATTTATAAACTGGGAGGATATTTCAGCACCCCCCTTACATAAAAAATCAAATCATCTATATATCTACAATATAAAATACACTACTATTAAATAAATTCAATCTATACAAAAACTCAACTTCAAAAAGGTCCATGAACAGGTTAGCATACATGGGTGCAAAAGATGCACCCATGGCAGTACCTTGTACTTGATGGTAAATTAGCTTATTAAACTCAAAAAAAAATGATTAGTCAAACAAAAATATAATAATTCCATCACATAATTACTAACAGGGTTATCACCTATAAAACATCTAACTGCTTCCATACCTAATTTATGGGTAATATTTGTATAGAGACTTTTTACATCTATGACTATCCAGTAACATTCTTCATAACATTTAACATTCTTTATTTTATACAAAAAATGGAAAGTGTCTTTAATATAAGAATTTAACTTAACTAGATAGTTCAAAAGATAGGAATGTAAAAAGATTCCCATATTCTGTACAAAATAATTCTGTGCTGCGTCTATGGGACTACCTGGGGGGGAGGTCACATTTTTATGTGTCTTTGGCAAGCAATAGAACTTAGCTATTGATCTTCCTTCTGCATTAAATTTATTTTGGGCATCTTTTGTTGTAAAATAGCTCAATCTTAGACCTTTAGCTACTAGTTCTTTAAAATTCATTATAGCGTGATAAAAACATCAATATTTACTGAACTATATACTTGGCCATCAGATAAATGATCCATACACATTTTCAGGTATTGTTTCCAGGGCATAACAACATTTTTTCTATCTTTATCTGAGGGTTTTATAATTATGTCTGATCTTTTACATACATTTAATAAAGACAACCATTCATTCTTACTCATATTATACAAAAGGTCTTTCTTCTCAGAAGAAAAATCTTTCAGAACTTTCTCTAATGCAGAATTAAGCATCTTAGAAAATTGCAGAATCACCTGGTTGTCAAATGCAGGTATAAAAGTGCTAGTATAAGTAACCATTTCAGTATTTAATGTGCAATATGCATTAACATTTTCAACTGTTTTAAATGAAGAATCACAAGAGAGGAAATCCAGCAACTCATCTTCACTTGCAGATACACTTTCTTCATTAACTGACATACTTTCACCATTACATTCAAAATAATTAACCAGATGCAGGTTTCTTATTAACTTAACACTTCTGCTTTAATAAAATGTGCTCTAGGTAGAGCTATTGGTATAAACTTTAAACCGTACTTCAAAACAGATATTTCAGTTTCACTTAAATCAACCCCAGATAAATTCACGATACAGTTATTCAAATCACATCTTTTAATACTACTAACTACTGTGCAAACATGTTTAAAATCAATATTTAATCTTTTTATTTTGTTGTTTGCCTGTTGAAAGTCTCTGTTACTTTCATACCATCATTTAAAGCTGTTTTGTTGATTGTAGCCATTCTGCTGTCTTCCCTGTTGTTTCCCTTGGCCCCAAAACTTATTATTTATGTAAGTAGGTTGTTGTGGAGCAGGCAAAGGTGGATAGTCTGTATTTTCATTATCAGAGCCTGCAGAAGTAGTAGTTCCATCTGTAGAGGCAAAGGAGACATTTTGATGTTTCTTAGATCTCCCAGAAGCATTTTTAAAGCCTCTGGTACCATTCTGATTGGCTACCTTCTTAAAAGCCAAACCAGAGTCATAGTCTCTAATGACTCTTTGTAACTTATTGATTTTACATTGTATAATTTCACTAGAGTTTTCCTCTAATTTGATATTTAAGGAACATAACCATTGTTCAAACTTCGAACCACCCAGCTGCCCAGATAATTCATCACAAGCAGCTGCAATGTCAGCCTTCACTTTAAGCTGTTTTAGGGTGTCTCGTTCTATCAGTATAAGCAGCCATTCCTTTACACACCTATGGGAGGCAGCAATCCATCTTTTCTCAAACTCTAGTTCAGTTACATTAGAGGTATCAAAAGCAGCAGAAGGATTTTTTTACAAAATGTAACCCCCTAGGGGTAATGTCTCTATCCAAATATCTTTGCAAGCCTAGAATATTATAATGTAAGGCATTTTCTCTAAACAGCAGCCGTTAAAGCGACTCTAAGTTAGTACAGTCAGCTGTTGACAAATGTACTGTATTAGCCTTACCCACTTCATTAAAAGGGTTTGTAGATCTTTTCCCTCTTCCTTCTTCTAACAGTCACTTCCAAGTTTTAACAGGGGCAGCATTAGATATAGAAGTACTCAACTCCATCTGAGTTTCACCAACTGGACAAAAAGTAGCAGAAACAGATGCATCAACTCAAAGAATGCATGGCAATTGTTGCAGGGATCCACTGGCCATCTCTCACCGTATAAAAAAACACCAAGCAAGTGTTAAAACACACCAGACTACAAAGCCAGTGAGAAAGATGCCACCAATCTTGTATTAAATAGTTTATTCATACTGAATAACACTCTGGCACCTCGGCACAGTCTTCCTGGAGTTACAAAATATGCCACACCATACATCTATATATATATATATATATATATATATATATATATATATATATATATATATATATACACACACATAATCAGACCTGGAAGCATTGTCTGATGAAAAACTTGCTCAGAGTTACACAGCTGGCAAATGGAAACAGAATGACTCAAATCCTGTACCCTTTGAATACAGGAAGCAGCTCATTTACAGTACAAAGCCTTCATCCTCTGCTCTGTCAGTGACTGACAGCTCGACAATTTGAAAATAAGTCAGTGCACTATACCATCACTTGAATATTAAATCAGGTAAGTACAGTGTTCTCTAGACAAAAAGAAGAACTTTCTCTCATAAACACTATAAATTAATACTGTAATTGAAGAAAACATAATGTAAAATAGGAGCCACAAGGAAGTACAGGAATCACATTAACAGCCTTTCTAGTTTTCATAGGTTCATAGGTTCATACTAGGCTATCTGCCCTAGGGCATTTATAAGCCTAGCCAGAGTGTGTTTGGCTTTCGCCACCCATTTTAAATTAATTTTGCTATGCCCTTTTTCGAGGTTAGTATACTGTGCCTCTGTCTAACAGTGACACAGAAGTGATACCCGGGGTAAACCTATGATCTCCCATCCACTCATCAAGATTCCTCTTGAAGAGAGTCAATGAGGGACTCTGCCTAACCTGGACTGGGGTTATAGGTTCATAGGTTCATGCCCTCATGGACAATTTTAAGCCTAGCCAATTACCCACTATGAGAATTAAACCCTGCACCTTGTTCTTCTAAGGTAAACACCTTAACCATTATGCCACCCTCCTTCCTTGGACATGATTTTTTTTCTTTTGTTATACAACTTATTTATAATGGGATTCTACCGGGGTGATTTGTATTTGGAGATTATCCTATATTTATTTCACACACGTACAGCTATCTCTAGGTAGCTTTTTACAGGATGGTATAGCTTGTTTCTGAACAATTCTGCATAGGTAACTGTATTCTCAAGATTTAGGGTCTTCAAAGTTTGCTAGACTGTCAATTAGTAGGAGCAGTTAGCGTTGGAATATTTTTTAAATAATCTGTTGTTAACAGGGGTCCCAGGCATAATGTTTATTTCAACAGAGACAACTTTGTGGTCTGACATGACTGATGAGGACTTTACATTTTCTCATCTTTGAAAGGACAAGGTTAAGGATATCTGCATCTTAGTGAATGCGCAGACTTGCTGTTAAAGGGTGCCTGTGATAAGAAAGTCCAAGAATCTCTGGAGGTTGTATATAATTCTCAGTTGATGCTGGTGTAGTAAAAGTTGCCCATGACTGTTGTATTGGGTTGAATGGAGAGGCTCTCTAGTGCCTTCAAGTATGGGAATGAACTTCCTGAGTCATGGAGGGGGACCTATAGCTTGCAAGGATGTGGTATGAGACTTTCCTTATGGTAAGTTGAATGTGGAGAAGCTCAAGCATGTCATACTGTCTGATCAGCCTTAAGATGTATTAAATTTTTAGGTAAATTGAAACTCATCCACCTTTAGACCTTACCATTGCAGTTGCTGATTTAAATATTTGGAAGGCATTATAGCTTTGTACTGCTGGGGTACCCTCTGCAGCTTTAAATCAACTCTTGGTAACTGCACAGATATATTTATTCTAATGGAAAAGGACAGCTTGCAGGGAGTGGAGTTTCTTGTTTATTCTTCTGGCATTGGGTAATATATTTAGATTATTCTGGGATGATTTAGGTATGGCACTGTCTAAAAAAGACATTATAGAGGTGGACAAGGTTTTTAACCGGTTTTAGAAAATTGGGAGGGGGGGTGCAGGTGAAGACCATCCCTGATGAAGCAGTGTGGTCTGTCTCTCATATCTTCATAGGCAGGCACATATTGCACTCCCTTAAATTGACCCCCAAAGCTAATCCAGTTATTAAAACCAGTTACCTTCTGTTGGTACTATGGCATCATCCTTGGAGAAGGCAGAATGTCGCTCAATACTAGGACATACATAGTCCAAAAGCTCTATCATATCCCACTTAATACATTCCATAGAGGTATGTCTCAAGTCATTTAAGGCCACTTGGACTATAACAGAGTCTAACTAGTATTTTTAGTGCAGTGATTTGAGTGCATGTGTGATCTGGAGGATCGCGGCCCCTGACACGCAGCTGAGCATGACTTTGCCTATAAGCTGTTTGTTACTAACACCCACTTTGTAAAGAGAGATGGGTGTACCAAACCGTGTGGACGATGCAATTTTTGTGGTTATATTGATACCACACCTAACTTCTTTCATCCTGACTTAAAACAGTATTTTTCCATCTCAGCAGAAGCAGACTGTATGACATCACATATTGTTTATTTAGCTACATGTCAGGTTTGCTCGTCATTTTACATAGGTAAAACCAATCGCCCATTTAGAGACCGTATGAGAGAACATATTTACCATATGAAGAAAGGCTCTGTACATAACGCTTTAGCAAAGTATGTTATGATGACGGATAGCTCACATGTTTTCTCTTTCAAAGCTCTTGAGGTTATACATCCTAACCCTAGAGGTGGTGATGTTAGAACATATACTGAGGGTAAGGAGACTGAATGGATATTATTATTGAAAGCTGACAAAGGTTCCGGCCTCAATGAGAGAGCATCTCTGAGACCGAAACTAAGACAGAGAAGAAACATTAAATAATCCTCAGCCCTCATATTATTATTTACTATCATATCCTGGTCCTTATAGATTCACACATATACATATTTACTATCATATCCTGGTCCTTATAGATTCACACATATACATAGTACATAATGTTTATATATTTTTTATGTACATATATTTTTTAGCATCTATGTGAACTATATTGTCCCTACCTTCTTTATGCTTAGTAGTAGATATGTTATATCTGTAATTGTTATACAGGGTTATCATCTTAGTTTATTTTAGAGATGGATTCAACATAGTTGTTTCATTCTATTTCATGTTTGTATTTTATGCACATATATGTGAGTGTGTAACAGTGTATGTATGTTTGTGGGCGCGTATATGTGTGTGTATATGGTTATTTACATGTTTGTATATGCACACAGGTCTGTAGTGACATGCATGTATATGTCTGCTTGTATGTATATGCACCCTTCACATTATTATTTTTAATAGTATGAGAGTGGTTTTATTGATGTATTTTTATGAATGTCCATTCATAACCGACATGATTTAGATTCTTGACATGTTTTTAAGATTGTTCATTTTTATGATTCAATTTAGTGTAGTATGAAGTGATGCGTTTGGAGCATAACACATTCATATTACTATATATACACGATAATTGATTGATAATAATACATATTTAGTGTGTTTTTAATTTAAATGTTGTATAGCTTTGAGCAATGATCTTATTAGTTTTTTAAATGACATCTCTTATATTCATTCATTTTTTGATGTTGTTTTAAAGTTAATATCTCTTTAAATGAATGTTAATTGATTGATTGCCTCTTATTAGTTTTAAATACATATATATATGGGAGTGCATCTTAAGTAGAATTGTCATAGATCTGATGAAGCCTTGTTGCGAAAGCGCTTATCTTTTATTACAATAAATAGTAATTTCGGTACCAGTTCTTAACAGTTTGATGCTTATTTCATTGGATTTTTGCCTTTTGAAGACTTTGGGATTAGCACTTGCTCACGCTGGGGTTTGCTGGTTTTTGGTTTGATTGTTTTACATTAATGTTTGTCATTTAATTAGTAAAGCTAATATTGGTCATTTTAAACCATAGAGCTACAGCCTGTTGTATATTAGATATGTTTTTGTATAGATCTCCACTCCAGTCAGTTCCCATGTACTGTGGAGGTGAAAGCGCTTAGTTTAATTAACATTCTGTTTCAGAGGTGTCTTTTTTTTTCTTTTATATATATGGTCTACTTTAAGTGCAATTCTATGATTCCTGATACTGAAAAAAATTATGTTTATATTGCATGCTTTCAGATATCATTTGACTCCATAAATTCATGGGCTAGGGAAACCCTATTCTGTAATGCATTATACTGAAAAGTTATTACCAAGTATATAAAATAAAAAGAGAAGAACTCAAATGGATAATAGACCTAAGGAAGATTGCCCTCCAGGCTTGAATGGAATGGTACCGTTGAAACCAGTTCTGAAAGAACGCGATCTAATTGGGAGGAGATAGCAACAGCTTAAACACCATTGGCCCAAAATAAAGGAGTACTCATTTCAGTGACAGCTACTATGGGGAATGCTTCATAGCTACTATAAGGAAGTGAGTAGTGAGTAGTGTCCTTTGAGTGACATCTACTGCATGAGGAAGTGATGTAATGATTTTCAAAAGACTGTGATTGGTTTATCCAAGTTTTTAAACATTCAGTTTTAGGCCCAGAAAACAGGATCTGTAGAAGGCTAAGGCCAAAATCACTTGTCTTGCTTGCCTATTTTATTGGCATTGATGTATTAAAGTTTTTATGTGAAATCTGTGCTCTGTTCATGGTGGTATGTTCAACTGTCTGTTTTTAAAGTTGTTTTGGATTTGGACTACCTTCGGTGGTGTGACTTTCTTTTTCCTGAAGTATATAAAATAGGAATACTCCCCTTTGTTTTATGTTTGTAATATCATTTGGTACAATGTTTAGTAGAAAAACAGCATATAGCAGTATTTTAATCAAAGACTTATTCCGAGTGTGTTAAAATTAATACCAATATGGAACTGTGGAATACAAAATGAGCATGTGAAGTACTATTTTGTGATATCCAGCCAACTGCCAAGAATAAACATGATAAATATTTCACTGTATTTAATATGTATGCAAATATAATTTGACACCCTTTTTACTGGGGAAGCAATAAACAACACATTCTCTACTTAGAAGCGCTGTACTGTGAAGCATATACTAGCATGTTATAGGTGATTGTGTACAACAGGAATATTTTTCATGTTGTAAATATTATTTGGTACATTGTTTGTTTGAAAAGCAAAATGCAGCAACACATTTTAGCTATGAAATGTTATTTTGCGCATAGTAGAAATAATTCATAATGCTATTCTGTGATGCCAATTAAAAAGAAATTATAGTCCAGTATAAGTCAGAAAAATGTCTCATATTATTTAATATGCTTTTAAGTATTACTTAGTATTCTGTGTAATGGGAGGCTAAATTCCTTTGCACAGATCACTACTTCTCTATACTAAGTCCAAAGCTCTATGAAAGCATTCCTCTATAAATAAAAGGCACCTCATCTTACCTTAAAGTTAGGACTCAACTAAAGACACCTCCTGTCATCAGCAAAATGTCATTGTCTCTCATCCAGCCATATTACCTAATCTGAACATAATCACCCTTTCTCCACCTGTGAGTAATACTCTTACTGACCCATACGTAGCATGTCCTGTTCCACATTCTGCACTCACACACTCTTTTGCTTAAAATAGTTTCTCCGACCAAGTACTGACAAACTTGATTTACTGAAATAATGTGCATTACAAACAGTGAGCAGATGACATAATGGTTAAGGTACTTACCTTAAAGACACAAGGTGCAGGGTTTGATTCTCACATGGGGTAACTGGCTAGGTTTCAAATGGCCCAAAAGGGCAGTTACCCTACTTCTAACCTATAGCTATATACTCTTTTCATTATATTCTTGCTATGTCACCCAAAGTAATTCTTCTTTCTGTTCCCAAGCTGAGACTGAAATGAATCACTTGTGATCAGTGCTCTATCCCTGTAAACAAACTTTTAATAAATAAGTAAATAAAGTGATATGCAGAAAGAAATGTTTCGCTCTACAGTTTATAATCATTGGAAGCAGTGTGGAACATTTTAAAATGATTGTATAACTGCAACCTTCAACACCACACTGTTGAATAGAAACAATGGAATACAGATTTTTAGATAAGAAGAAATTAAAATAGATTTTTTTTTTTTTTGTTTTATGCAGAAAGACACAGACATTAGTATTACTGACAAAATTTAATTGGCAGTACATTGTTTGAAAATGTATACATTCCATACTAGATTAAGTTGATGTTGCTGATCCCCTTTCAGGTTTTCTTTAATGTGGCTGGCCAAGCAGAAGTCTAATTGTGATGGAAGCAAATTGCTGGGCCCACAAGTATGTGTACAACAGACAAACATGTGGGGGATTGGAACAGGAGCAAAGACTGGAAATGAAAAAGACAAGAAAACTGAGAGAGAAAGAGACAGAGGAATGAGGAGGAGACAAGACTAATGATGGAGCAACATAAAAAGAAGTTAAAGAAAAGATGAAATGTGGATCCTGATCAGTTAAACGAGTTTTTCAGAAACTTGAAATTCATATGGTTGTGACTATGTGATTGAGTTTCTGAAAACTCAAAGCTTTTGAATGGAGATGGTAGTACAGTAAGGACTGGGAAATGTACTCTTTTCTTAACTCTACTTTGATCTTGGAGTTGGTATATATAACCTGCTGGGGGTGTTGGGGTCACAGCCCAGGGGGATTTCCCCACTGCGTAAATATTAAAAAAAAGTAGATTTTTGTGGGGGTTTTTTTTTGATGTTTGAGTTTTCTAAAACGCGATCATATGGTCTTGTCCATATTAATTTTAAGTTTCTGAAAACTCGATCATCTGACATATATACACACAGACACACACACACACACACACACACACACACACACACACACACACACACACACACACACACACACACACACACAAACAAACACACACACACACACACATAAACATATAGCTGATCTACATAATTATGTATTTATCACTCTATCTATCTATGTATCTATCTAGCGATCTATCTATCTGTTTCTGAATTGGAAGTGCTGATTTTTCAAGCTGCCCACTTAAAACACATTAATTAATACTATCAGGATCTGCTGTGAAAAGAAAGGATACAAATGTCATATCCCAAAAGTAGTTATTTTCTGGATATTGACATAAACTTGAGTCCCCTCCCGTAGCCATCGTGCCTCACACCGTCTGATCCTTGCATTCCTTCCTCTGCAGGCTTTGGCTTACCCTTTACCCCCCCTTCCCTTGTTATCCAATCTCTCAGACCTGTTATAATATGCTTAACTACCTCACTTCATCTCAACTCCAAATAGATATCCAACTTATTTACACCTAGCTTCCTCTCACTACCACATATTCCGCTCACTCAGTCTCCTCTCTTACTCCTCTATCTTCCCCTTCCATCCCATTAGCCCTTCTAGCTTGTTCCACCTTCGTGTGGAGCTTCTGCTTTGTATCTGCCTGAATTTAGTGCAATATTTGTATGCAAGATTTAGGTATATGAATTTAGAACAGTGTCTGTTTGAGCTTAGTACTGTCTGTATATACATCCTACCTTTATTCCTAGCCTTTAGCTAGATATTGGTATATTTGTTCATTACTATGTTTCATATTGTATGTATAGATAATGTTTGCTGCAGTATGCATTATTTGCTATTGTATATATATTCAATTGTTCTTCATGTACTCTGCTGCTCATTTATTGTTCTGTGAAGCTTTTCTCCCCGGGCCTCCACTAAAAAAGGACCTGTGTCCAGTTGGAATTTCCCGGAGAACAAAAAAAAATAAGTACATAAATAAATAAATAAATAAAAATTACAACCAGAAAGTGAGGCAATAAACATCCTTAATCATGTTCAATGACAACCTGCAATGTATTTGAATTTACTCTATAAGTCCAGACACAACTCTTATTGTCCAAATTCAGTGACTGAATGATGCACAGTGGCAGCTAGGGAACTTTGTACTGCTGTGTCACGTCTTATAAGATTTTCCAGAGTACAAAGTCACAGCTTCTTTTCTACAACCACACAACATATGTGGATGGTACTGGCAAACTGCAATGCCTCATCCAACAACTATACAAAGACAAACAGTTGATGTACTGTTCCACAATCAAGACAATGCTTGTCATGCCAATGTCTTAATCTCTTTATAGATTTATAGGTCCATAGAAGGTTAGTTCCCTTTGTGGGGGATTTTAAGCCTAGCCAATTCCCCCCAAAGGTAAGAATCAAACTGTGTACCTTGTGTCTGTTAGGTAAACACATTTAACATTATGCAGACCCCAACTATAGTCACCACAACCTTGGTGTATCAGGTTAATCCCCTGACTACTGTCCAGATGACCCTGATTTTAGTGGTAGCAAAGGTGTCTGAGGCTCTGTAATGTGAAAATGGGTATGCCCATCCTGACAAGAGACATGCACTTGGGCACAGCTTATGGTAGATCTCCAGTGGAGGCTGAAGATGCATAGGATGCATTATCTAAGAAAGGCAGAGGAAGAAGTGGTGCCTTAGTCTCTACAGCTGTCACTTGATGTGTTACCACATGGCACTGCATGTCCATCTGAAGGACATCATAGGTAAACATAATGGACAGGGAAGATTACGACATAAAACAAATAATTCTCCCACTAGTAGTAAGATACTGCACTGTAATCCTAAACAGCCCTGGGTATGGGTCAGGGTTAGTTCGGCGTAGACCTAAAATTCTCCAGTCATGGTAGTCCATTTATTAATTCTCTTTTACAGACCACTCCAAATAGATTCTGGTCCAAATACTTCTAGCAGCACATATCTATTGAATCTTTAAATTGCTTCTCTCTCTACATCACAACTAAAACTAAAGAAAAACACAGTATAAACTTGTCTTTGAAGAATAACCCCATGAAACAATCCTAATATACTGAGGCACACCATTTGTAAATGGAGCTTTCAGAAAAAGTCTGGTCATGTCCCCAGAAAAATTGTACCTCACAAAGTTATTAATACTATGGTAGGAATTAAACAGAGTGTGGGTAGTCATAAGGTGTATAAATCAACACTCAAGAAGAGAAAGAAAATTGGATAGATATGTAATATACTGTTGAAATATTAACAAAATTGGATGGTCCTGAAAAAAGGGGACACCATGATATGGAGATGAGGAATAAGGTGAATGTGTACAGTTCAAGATGACTTAAGAAAATAATTCAAACAGAGGTAATGGGACACTTGACTACATCACAGAGAAAAGCCAGGAGATGCATTACTTTCAGAGAGGTGTGGTAGCACAGGATCCAATGACCATGCCCCGTGATGATGGTTGGGGTTGCACAGGATCCAATGACCATGCCCCGTGATGATGGTTGGGGTTGCACAGGATCCAATGACCATGCCCCGTGATGATGGTTGGGGTTGCACAGGATCCAATGACCATGCCCCGTGATGATGGTTGGGGTTGCACAGGATCCAATGACCATGCCCCGTGATTATGGTTGGGGTTGCACAGGATCCAATGACCATGCCCCGTGATGATGGCTGGGGTTGTACAGGATCCAATGACCATGCCCCGTGATGATGATTGGGGTTGCACAGGATCCAATGACCATGCCCCGTGATGATGGTTGGGGTAGCACAGGATCCAATGACCATGCCCCGTGATGATGGTCAGGGTTGCACAGGATCCAATGACCATGCCCCATGATGATGGTTGGGCTTGGCATAATTTTAAAGGTGTTTACCTAACATCACAAGTACACAGTTTGATTCATGTCATCTGCTGGTTAATTAACTAACTCTAACACCAAAGCATATGGGCTGGAGCAGAAACCTGCGACACAAGAACTGCTGATCAAGCTAATCTGTCAGTAAGCAAAAATATACATGCCAGCAGGAAATTAAGTGTAGGAATTCAAATCTGAATGTGTTCAGTGAAACTCCCTTTGCTGAGTCAAGATAAATCCAAAAAAGAGATACACAGTTCATATTTCCACAGTTTAGAGTGAAATTGGTTTGGACTTTACAAATATCAGGTATAGATTTCTGCACAGATGTAACAAACTGTCACATTAAAGGGATGCAGGCAACCCATTCTCAGATCATCAGTCTTTGTAATAAAAGAAAAAAATGCACAACATCTTATGGTCATGAAGCTGTGCATCTAATTCCTGATTCCCTAACAATGTGAAATTACTTCAGGTATTTTAATTTTTTTTATTTTTATTGACATTTGAATTCAGGGAATGTCAGACTGAATAGGTGCCCAATTTCAGGGGAAAGCCTGAGGAGAAAAGCAACAAAGTATTAGAAAAATATTTTAAGAAGAGTTGTTTTACAGTCTTCAAAAATAAGACAAAACCCTCTGCAGTTGAAATAATTACACCACATTAGACATAGTGTGAAAACATTGGTTAAGAATTCATACAATTCATAAGACAATAGTTTAATCTTGAGAAGAATTACAGACACTTTAGAGAGAAATTAAAGGTAAGTTAGCATAATACAAAGAGAAATTGTTATATAAAGTTAGAGAAAAAAATAGGGTCATGGTATATTGAGAAAGAGATTTACTGGAGAGAAAAAGATTGAAGTAAGAAAGTGAGAGAATTAGGGTGATGAAGGAAATGTTCAGTGTAAGTAGTGATGTGTTGATATTTGGTGATACAGTTTATCTGGGGGCTGAGCAAGAACAGCACTATATTTTGGTTAGGACATCCTTCAGAATTGTTATAAAGAACTGGAGGGACGTTATTGAAATGAATACATAAAACACTACAAACAAATGATGGCTAAAGTGCTTAATCTGGTTAGATGATCTTTACCTGACCTACTTCATAGCCATACAGTTTTCTGTCTTAATTTCATAATTAAAGTTACATTCATAGACAATGTGGTTCAACATTTCCGAATACTTAAATTTCACAGCCGTGATGGCAATGCATAAAATGCAAGGCTTGTTCAATTCTGCCACCTTCCTTAGTAGCAGCATTAAAACTTGCCTCCCCAAATATTTGACCTCTGTCTCTGAGTAGATCAGGAGCATCAATATTTCCTTAAGTGCGTCAGGAATCCACTGCATTTTCATTTATATTACTGTCTCCGTCTTTTAACATACAGTCTATTACATTTTACTTCACTTGGAGTTGAAATAAATGTCTCTCTGAATGATGTTGAGTGCCTGCTGAGCTCATCCTATGCAGGCAATTCTTTTTTTTTCTTTTCTTTTTTTTTATTTGGATTTAAAACAATACATAAACAAATCAGAGCCAAACACAGGAACTAGGTAGATATAAGACACTGATGAAATCCAGACAAGGAAAGAACGACCATTCTTTAACGCTTTCATTCTGTTTAATAAGAACTTCTGCAGAAATACAGACACTCCCCTTCCCACTGTTTAAATACCATTTTAAAACAATTGCATGATTGCAATAACCAACCAAATGTTAATGATAATATGTTAATAAATCCATTATGTACATTTATAAAAGTACTAAACTACTGTCACACACAATAAAACTATACCAAATGAATCTATACCTAATAGATCCTTTGAATTTCTAAAAAAACACTTTATATTAATGGCTTCATTTAAGCCTGATGCATAATCTGCTTTAAGCTTTATCTGCCAGGCAGTTTCATGACATTCAATCAGTGTTTTAAAGTCACCAGATAAAAAGCTATCATCCACTTTGTCCAAAATATGGAATGACATTTTTTTAAAAACTAAACATGTTGATGCATGCCTGGCCAAAGCATTGTTTATATCCTTTTTTCTTTATAGCCAATGTGTGTTAATAAATTCTTTTATTTAA
>NC_056740.1:512033611-512063611 GCF_019279795.1 Protopterus annectens | reverse complement strand
GAAACAAAAATCATGCCATCATTTGGGGTACTAACAGCTTGTGTAATGCATTGCTAAATGTTTCAATTTTAATAGCAAAAATGGTTCTCAAAGTAATATTTTGAGCATCACATTTAAGTATGTTACTTAATTAATATTTAATTTCCTTACTGTTTCTGCATACTGATGCCAAAGCCTGTCGACTCATGCCCAGTGCGTACAAATGAACTTCTTACAAAGCATCCTGGACTAACCATACTGATCTCTAGCAGCATGATGTTTCCTGCAGCAGAAATGCAGGATGTATTACATTTTGGATTGCTTTATTGCACACGATAATAATGAATTTATTTAAAGGATAAATCTATATTTCATATATATTAAGTTTGGCTGACATATATCAATGTAGTCTGAATCAAACATTGTTAGTAACTGGCCCTGCTTTGGCTTTGAAGCTGTAATCAAGACAGCAATGCTTACATCTGCATCTTCAGTGCATCCAACCGTCACATTAGTCTAAATCTGGAAAGGAGAACATAAAACTGACTGACCTCTTCATTAACAAGTGTTATATGAGAACAATATTAAATCAGTTCCTGCTTCTCTCCTACGAGCTGTATAGCATTGATTTTCCCTTCAGACCCTATCCTGTTGAACCATTGGCCACCACACTGGAACCCTGACTTGTGTCTTCCCTTACCATTCTCTCTAATACAGGGCAGGTAAAAATCTGCCACTTTAGTGTTTATGGAGAGGAAATCCCCTGATTTTATGTTGATCCTCATGAAGTTGATATGAACTCAGAGTTTTTTCCTCTGTACAGAACATTGAAGCACCAGAGATCTTTTAAATCTGGGCTTGAAGAATAAAGTTCCATGAGACTACCTACAAGCGTAATCATGTGCTTCTCATATTTTACCTGTGTTCACTGCTTTTCCCATATCCTAAAGAGCTGATGGCTTGCACCTGTGTTATGCACAAACACACTATTTTTTTTAGATTCTGTCCCCATTATTCCATCCATCCATTGGTGCTTATATCTGATGGGCATCCCTATGCACATACAACGTTTTCAGTGTAAAATTCTCAGTCATAAATTTTAAACATCGCCGCCATCTTCAGTGAAAACAACCATAATTTCAGCATAAATCCTAAAAGGAGAATATTGTCTTATTGAAACACTATTAGATCTCCTTTCTCTATGACAGGTATGACCAGCTGATGTATTAGATATGACTAACTAATTTATCACAATAATCCTGGCTTTACCTTCAGGCACTGCCCAATTGAGCTACCAGTTACCATATATAAACACTCAATTCTTTTCCTACACTTCTTTTCACCCTCAGGAAGGGTGGTGTTCTACCTTCAATGATTGTGGAACTGGACCAATAGGATCTACTGTTGAGACGTGGCATGTTAATCTATCCTGTGAATACTAATTGCTGTATAGGTATTTAGGTCCAATGGATGTTCAGTGCAATGCACTTGTCTGTGCACACATGCATTGCACTTTATTGCTGTTATTCTGCTATACTGGAGAATTATTTACTCATGGTAAACTCTAAGTATATCAATAAACCAATGTTTTACTTAGGTAAAGTACCCACATTTTGTACCCATTGTAGAACATTACTGAGCCTAAGTTCTCTTATAGGCTAAAAACTACAGTGAAAAATACTTTATTTTTAATTCTGGAGTATTTATGTGATAAGCCTCACAATGCCAGCTTAAATTAGTCCATTTAATGGCAAACTCAAGACATACAAATTGTAAGGAATTAAGTAGCAATGCAAAGTTGTGCAGCTGGAAGCAGTAAAATGAGGGGACTTAATAGGGAGTCCAATGTTTCCCCTGAGAGTTCTGCATTAGTCACTGTATTGAAGAGCGTTCATTGTTATTCACTTGCAGCTGTATTTAGATGGTATTTGTTTCTGCAACATGTGGTTAGAAATGAAAAAAAAGCAAAGTGTTGTCTGAATGGCAAATGGTAGTAAGAACACCTCACTGAACACCTCTAAGTACACTGATTAAGTAGTGTTTGCAGCCTTGATGATTTATTATTAACAGAACCTTCTCACTTATTGCATTTTAAAGCTCATCTTCAAAGA
This sequence comes from Protopterus annectens, assembly GCF_019279795.1. Classification (NCBI taxonomy): domain Eukaryota; kingdom Metazoa; phylum Chordata; order Ceratodontiformes; family Protopteridae; genus Protopterus; species Protopterus annectens. Next base: position 512,061,521 of record NC_056740.1, on the reverse strand, counting down.
CAAAGTAGAATGCAACTGCCTACAGTTGCGTCCTTAGTCTTGCGGTATTTTTATTATTGTTTTCATTGTTTTATTTGTCTGATGACAGCTGATGGATTGTGGTAACAGCAATGTAATATGCAGATAGCCTGTATGTGTTCCCCTGGGTGTTTCATATTTTACCGTTATATCCCTTGTGCCATCAAAGTTTTAGTGGGCTGTTGAGTCATGGTAGTGTTTTTCTCAACTTTTCAACCCACTCCCCACCTGCTTCTTCCTCATACCTTTTTAATGACATAACATGTCATATAACAGTCTATAACCTGCCTTAAATAGATTGCACCCTCTTGCAGGAGTCCAGGTTATTTATCTGTTCCTCTTATTTGCATTTTCTGGTAACCTCTGTTATTCCACTATTGCCCCTTATTCCTTCTTAAACCACCAATTAAGTAGTTTCACCTCATTATCCATGTTATCTGTATCCTCTATGAACCTGTATATTACTGAATTATCATCCTACTCATCATCAACAACCCTTTTTTCCTATTTTGACATGGGGTCAGAATGTTGTGTTATCTGCTACAACTATTTTTCCACAGTCATGACCAGCTCTGTTAGCTCATCTGTCATGCAGTTCATCTCATGGCTATATATCCATGTTTCTTTTTGCTTTCTTTCTGCCTCTTTCAAATCTGCTTTACCAAAGTGTCTTTTCATTTCCCATACATGCAACTGAACTATGTTATTCTGTTCTCCTTTGCCATCTGTGTAACTGGAGCCACACTTGGCTTCTCCTATGATGTCCTAATTTCTTCATCTGACTCACAGTGTGCATCCTATTACCTGTCTCAGGCATATCATCTCCATTACCGCAAGCTTCCTCAGATGCTCTGCCTTCACATCAAGGTTACTGAGTCATACAGAAGCACTAGGCACACTAGTCATTTGCACAACTTATTCTTCAATTTCTTTGTCATTTTTCTATCACATATTACACGTGACACTTTGAGTTGACTGCAACTCATTTGAATTTAGTTTCATCCTCCTGATTCAGATTTCTTTTCTTCACAAGCACCCCTCCCAGATATTTGAAGCTGTAAAATAGTTCCATTGTTTTCTCTATTGTTGTCTTTTGCTTCTTCTAATTCCCCCATTGGCTTCCATGACCACTCCGTTTCACCCTGTCTGCCTTCTGTTTTGCATTCTAGTTCCATCATTTGCAGAAGTTCCTGCTCACTCTGCGCTTGCAATGCTGCATTATCTGCATACAGCAGATTTGTTGATCTGTCCCAGCTGATGATGTGTTTGCTGATGAAAATCAGTCAGTGCAATGCTGCCTACTTCCTCTGGGAAACCCTATGTAAGTGAAACACTGTCACGAGATCCCAGTACACAGCATGCACTAATTGTATCAATGCTTTGGGACTCTAAGTGATCACAAGTCTGTCCAAATTAGCATTATTGTGACCATGTCAATTAATTCCTCTAAGTTCAGGAATGCTCAGTAGAACTCTTTCCTCATTTCCTACTTTTTCTCCACTATCAGTCTCACTGTAAACAGTGCAACTGCATTTTCATCTGCACTCGAACGATTTGTCTCTCATCTTGCTTTCAGTTACTTTGCATATTCTTTTTTTAATCACCAGCTGCAGCATTTTCCTGCAGTATTAAATTAGTTTGACACCTTTGTAGTTCCCAAAGATGAGAACATTTCCTTTGTCCTTACACACTGGCACTAGAATGCTTATTCTTCATCATCTGAGATGCCGTTACAGCCACAGACATCTTAATAATCTCTACAGCAATCGAATCTCCCTGGGCCTTCCACTTTCCATTACTTCATCTTCCCTTAGTACACTCTGCACTTCTTCTAGGGTGGGCTGTTCTTCCTCTTTCTTTGCAGTGCATGTGTGTTGTATAAGAGAGACTGTGTGTGTGTGTGTGTGTGTGTGTGTGTGTGTGTGTGTGTGTGTGTGTGTCTGAGGCAATACAGCGTCTGTGGGGCTTTTGTCATTCAGATGCTGCTGGATGTACTCCTGCCTGCTCTTTTCATCTTCTGGGATGATAAATAGATTGCTATTGACATCCCTTGTCAGTAGTGCCTAGCAAAATTTTTATCATTCTGTCTTTCCTTGCAACCTGATAGGGATCCTGTGTGCAATCTGCTAAATCACTTTGCAGAAGCTAATAGGATTTCTCTGATGCCTTCTTTTTTGCCACTGTGACTGCTCTCTTAGTCTCATTGTAAGCCAACTAGTATTCCTACTTTGAGTAGTCCAGCATTTCTATCGCCTACCTTTTCATGCACTCTTTCTTTATTTTGATAACTTCCTGCACTTCTGCATTCTTCCATCGACTTTCCTTATTTCCTTTCTTGGCACTACAGCAGATAGTTTATTTTTTCTTCATGCATGCTGTTTGAAACACTGCAGTTCTTTGCCAACTCCACCTATTTATTCTTCTTCTTTCTGACTCTAATCAACTTCCAGGTCTCAGACCCTGGTCTGACAACTGATTTTAGTTGATTGTGGGCACCAGTGCCCATGCAGGGTACAGACTGTTTTAATAGAAATGACTTTGAAAATCTCTAATCTAATCCCAAAGCCTTTTCTTGATAAGGAGGTAATCTACTGAAGTTGCATGTGGATCAGTCTTCTATGCCATATTTTGACAGTCTTTCTTGGTGAACAATGTTTTGGCTACTTTTACACCATTTGCCAGACAGAAGTCTAGAATGGTATCTCCTTCAATAGTCTTGCTGACCCAAACATGTGGACCCAGGCAATCTACATATCCTACTTTGTCTTTCTCAATGTGACCATTCAGATCCATCAATATGACCATTCAGATCCCTCATGAACAAGATCAACTAATTTTTCCTTTGTTAGCAAGGAGATCCTGCAATTGATGTCTAAATGCCCTCTTACTATTGCCATTACAATCCTCTGTGGAACATAGGTTGAGATCATGTAGGCTGTCTTTACATACAAGTCTGTTTCTTACTGATTTCAGTGACATCCCTTGTTATCTTCAGAAGACTCTCTTTCACAAAACTTTACTAAACATTTCTAGTCAGGTATCCTCCTAAATAGTAGTCTTGGTATCCTAGGCCAAGAGGCTACACTGCACTGCCCTTCTACCTTATCTCCAGGATACACAGAATATCCAGTCTCTTTCTTAACACTGTATTTTCCAATTCCAAATTGAGCCTGGTCAGTCAGTCTATAGTCTGTGTTGCCATCTTTGGTTGAATTTTGACAGGTTGCTTGGTTTCATGTTCAGCTTTTGCTCAAACGTTCTGGCCCAGGTAACAGAGCCTGGACATCTCTGATGGCCAGTAGCAAACTGACTCATGGATGATAGCATTGTGTGGGCATGCAATAGCGAAGACTGGCACCTTAGACTCCTTCCACCATTAGCATGGAATCTTGCCATAGTTTTGAGTTTTGAACATACTTTGAACTGGCAAATATCCGTGCCACCTTTCCTCTATTATTTATGCTCAGGTAGTTCCTTGTATTTTGTGTTGTATTTGTTTTTTTGCAAATACTGTGATGCCTTTATTTCTGTATCTGCTGAACACAAAATGTTCCTATTTATTGTGTATTTTTAGCCCTCTTCATAACACACATACACACACACACACACACACACACACACACACACACACACACACACACACACACACACACACACACTCATGATACAGAAATAAAGGAATCACAGTATTTGCAAAAGAACAAATACAACACAAAATACAAGGAAATAGCTCAGAACAAAATATGAGCATAACAATAAGTGGCATTACATGAAATATTAAAGATGAAGATCATATACAGAATTTATCTCATATAAAAAATTAGATTTTACTAATTAAAACCAATAATGGATACACCTGAAAATACAGTGCTTATGGGATATTTCAAATACAACCACTAAATATCAAATAAATAACATGGGATATTATTCAAGTTAGCAAAAATAATTTTAAAGAGATAATAGCAAATTCCATTCACAGAGCTACAATTAACCCAACAAAATTAGTGGAGAGGTACTGCAATGGGTAAAGCTGTAGCCCCATTTTTGCAAATGTAATTTTTTTGTAAGTGGGAAGAAGATGTGTTTTTTAATTGCATATTTTTTCTTTTAAGTTGGGTTTCATCTCCCTTTTCTGGATGATATATTTACTTTATGGAACGACAATGTTATAAAATTAGATTAGTTTTAAAATATTTAGAGAACTGTACTAATTTTCTGAGATTAACTTATGTACACTCTTAAGAAAATATATGCATGTGACAGTGTACTAAAAATGGATTAGGATAGGATTAAATCTAATCATTTTGTTAGGCTACCTTCAGTAATTCTTATTTACACCTTACTTATAATTATTCAATAAATATTTCACTGAAAAAGGAATGTAGTGAAATTAACATATTTAGTTTCTGAGGAAGTGTTTTAGCAACTAATTTTAGATTGATCATATCCAGTGATATGGTAGAGGACATCAGTTAATAGCTACATCAAAACAGGGCTGATTTTTTTCCATTTTTCAGAAGCCATTAGTTATTACTTCAAAATCAAAAGATAAAAAGAATTATAATGGAGCAATATGCTTAATGTTTTCATTAGACAGTAATGATATTAAACTGATTGTAGTGAAGTATTGGAATTTATTTCAACATTGTGGATTATGTGAAAGAGTTGAAAACATTTCTAAATTTGTGTTTAAAATGGTAAGAATATAAAATGGTGGTTAGAATTGGAAACAACTACAAAATTAGCACTGGACCCAATGGGATGCATTGTTGAGGTCACTGTAAACAGTGTTAATACATCAATACTACATAATATGTCATGGAATATGATGTTGGTAAATTATTTCACCATAAAAGTTATCTTAATTGTAATTTTATAAGGGTAATATACATGGTTACATGTTTATCTTGTGCATAATTTTATATAGGGAAGATGGAGAAAAATGATAGATTAGACACTTTAGCTAAAGATGATTTATTATGTGATAATTTTAACAAATGTGTGTTTTTTATTACAAAAATTACATCAGTTTGATAAAGGAGAGACTTGTTGAACAATTTAATGGTAAAAAAAAATTACATTGGCAGTTGTTTTTCAAGGCGGATAAACTACCTGTTTTAAATGGAAATGTATCTATTATTATTTTGAAACAAAAGCAGACTTATTCAGTATGTTTGGGGATTGGATGGGTATATTTATCATGCTGTTCTTGTTTTTGAAAGTAAATGGCTGAAACTTGGTTCAGTTCTGTGGAAGTCTATTCTGTGAGAGACACAAGTGCTTAACTGTTTTTATCATATTATAATTAAATTATTTTGTTGTGAGTACTAAATGAGTTTTATTTTTTATATATTTGTGTTTTTTTTCATTTCTTATTTAGTTGGGTAAACCACATCTGCACAAAGATAATTTATTTATCTATTTTGCTTTTTGCTGATGTTAATTGTTTTTTTTGTCCAAAACACTGAGTTCAGTATAAGCACAGTATTTGTTAACAAGGGCTATTTAAGTAACATAATGTCAATGTAACTTTTTTAATTTTATGGGAACAGCACGTTCTGCTATTAATTCAAAATCTGCCAATACTTTACAAATGGATATAACTAATTTGCTTATGCAATTGTCACAATATGTGATTCCCATGGACATAACTTCTTAGCAGATAGCTCATTTTCCAGAAACACAATGGAATAAGATATACAAGGCATTTGTTAATTTGGAGTTATGATGAGTTCTGGTGGGATAGTTAAGAAAACTTTTCCAACATTGTTGGATCATGCACCACCCATTGAACTTCCTTCAGGTTCAAACACAAGTGTTATATTAAGTAAACAGTTGGATAATTTTGAAAAAAATACTATTTAATTTTAAATCTTTATAGCTGGATAATTTATTTTGTAATGAGAATTTGAAGCAAGGTGCTATTGCCAAGGATACTCACATGTTTAAAGTTTAAAACAGAACAATAGAAGACTCAAATCTATACCTTGAATTGATTTTTTTGACAAGATAGAAAAGAGATTTTTGGACATTCGTATTAAGCATAACAAAAAAGCATATAGATGATTTACAAGGTGAAATGGAAAAGATCAACAGAGCATTTGATTAATGAAAGTTAAATATGAGCTCATATTTTCCAAAACTGATGCCATGTATAAAAACTTAGCAAGTGTAAGTTTGGAAAACTGATGAGAGATCAAAAATATTTTGATCATACAGCATACACACTTTCTAAGGGAAATATTTAGTTGGCCATGTGTGTGCTTTAAATAAACATCATAGTGGGTATTAAAAGAACACATGGAACAGACAGAGGGAAGAATCTAAACTGAATTCTTTGGACACCTTGCATTATTTGAACAATTATACTAATAGAAATGCAGGTAGTGGAAGTAATTATTTTAGAGGAAGTACAACTCAGGAGATCTGAACAAATAGCAAACAAAAAATTTGGTCAATGGTACCAATCAAATACAGTAAGATGTCAGCAAAAGTATTTGAATCGGACATTTATAAGGTGCCTAGTTTTAATTAACTCAGTAAATGTTATAGAAATTGATAAAAAATACTATGTTCAATTTCAATGAAGTTTGCATTGCTCAAACACATATTGATTGTTTAAAAATAATTTACATTTTTATTAGAACACAGTTAATGTTTTCAGTTTTTTACTAGAACTAAGAATTTTATGAGGATGTAAAACTTGGGGATTCTGTTTCATGTTAATGAAAAAAACAAGTAATTTTGTCAGATACAGTTTATATAACCCTTCTTTATTACCAGTTACAAATATATTTGAAATGTGCTTAAAATGATGTTAGGGATTTGTTAAAGAAAAAAACATAAGAGGAAGTTTAATTTAAATGTTTCAGAATTTGAGGTCCTATAGTATTTATCTGTCAACACTTCTATTTGGCTTATAAAGCCAGACAAAGGGAAATGACATCATCATCGCTTCATTCTTTATACAGTAGTAAAACATTTGATATAATCAATGACAATGAATTTTATGAAATAATTTATTATAGGTTCATAGGTTCATAGGTAAGTACTAGGCTATCTACCCAAGGGCATTTATAAGCCTAGCCAGAATGTGTTGGCTTTCACCACCCCCTTAGATTAGTTCCATGTGCCTCTGTCCAGCAGAGCCATTAGTTCCCTGTACCACTGTCCAGCAGAGCCAGTGCAGTGATCCCAGGGGTAAATGTTCTATTTCCCATCCACCCGTCAAGGGTTCTCTTGAAGAGTGTTAGTGAGGGGCTCTGCCTGATGTATATTGGAATCCTGTTCCAAAGCATGGGGAGTCTCTGGGATAGGAATCTATCCCTCCAGCATGTCCTATTTATCGTTGTGGTGAGGTTTATATCTCTAGAGCGTGTGCCTCTCTGGGCTTTGTTTTTTTTAAGTGGAGCATGTCCATCAATTCTGGGTTGGACATGGCCTTGCATGTCAGGCAGAGATCATCTCTGAGTAAGCGGTATGCAACCGAATACAGCTGGAGTTTCTTGAGTCGGACTGCATAGGGCATCTTTTTGAGGCCAGTAATCCTCTTGGTGAGGTACTTTTGTGGCCTTTCCAGCTGTTGCAGGTGTCTTTTAAGGTACATTCCAAATGGGGCATTGTATTCTATGATGGGTCTAATGAGTGATGAGTAGAGAGGCACAATAACCTCTTTTGTTCTAGATGCGAACCCTTTTGTGATTAGGTGGGCCACATAGAAGGATTTTCTAACCACTTTGGCAATATGATTATCAACGGAGAGATTACTATCTGCTTGGGTCCCCAGATCCCTTATTACATTTTCTGTATTTAGGGGACTACCAACTATGTGGTAGTTCACGGGTACTTTGCTTTTTCCAAAGAGGATGACTATGCACTTTTTGGCATTTAGCTTGAGGCCATGATTTTGACACCATGAATCCATCTCAGTGAGACCCATCTGGAGGGTGTCTGTATTAGCCGGAGAATCACTTATGGCCCCTAGTTTTCAGTCATCTGTGAACTTGGTCAGCCATAGTCCTCCTATGTTTGCCTGTACTTCTGAGAAGTATATACCGAACAGGAGGGGTCCTAGGACTGAGCCCTGGGGGATGCCACTTGTAACTGGTTTAGAGTCGGACATAGAGCCTGCAACTCTCACCATGTGGGTTATATCCATGAGCCAGTTGGCAACTCATCTCATGATGTAGGGGTTTATGTTTAAGCTGGTGAGCTTGTCTATAATACTAGAATGGGGAATGGTGTCGAAAGCCTTTGCGAGGTCTAGGTAGGCTGTGTGGACCTCCTTTCCCTTGTCTAATGCCATGGTAACCATCTCAAAGAAGTCCACCAGGTTTAGGAGGCATGATCTTCCCTTAACAAAGCCAAACTGGGTAGAGTCCAAGGTTTGGAGGTTCCCAATGTCTCTGTTAATGAGTTCCATGATGATGCGTTCCATAGCCTTGCAGACCAGGCTAGTCAGGCTTATAGGGTGATAGTTCCCGGGGTCCATTGTGGCTCCACCTTTGTGGAGTAGGATAACTGTTGCTGTGCATCACTCTGTGGGTATGTAGCCTGTAGAGAGGCTGAGTTTGAGCAGTGTGTTTAGGTGAGGGGTTAGTTCATTTTGGACCTCTTGTAAGACACAGCCTGGGACCCCATCCGGTCCCATTGAAGCTGTGTGGTTGGCTTTGGATAGGGCTGTTTTAACCTGTGTGTCAGTGATTGACAGGACCCTACATTCTTCTGGTATGGTTATGGGCCCTTTAGTGGGTGAGAGGGGGTTGAGGTTTGCACTAAACCTGTCTTCCAGAATGTTTACAATATCAGTCAGTTCAGTGTATTTTGTGCCATTCTGCACTAACTCAGAGCAGATCTGAGAGTTTCCACTTAGGTTCTTGACATAGCTAAAGAATGCTTTGTGGTTATCTTTGGAGTCATTGGCAATTTTTCTTTCAAAACTAGCCTTGGATGATTTAATGAGGGATCGTAGTTTCTTGCTGATACTGAACAGGGATGTCTTTCCTTCTTGGGATTTTACTCTTTTCTGTACTAGTTTCCTCCTTCTGTTGTATAGCTTGTTTATGGCAGGGGTCCACCAGACTGGTTTCCTTTTCTTGGAGGAGTGAGTCGGTTTTACTTGGGATAGCATGATCCATGCATTCCTGCAGATGCTCATAGAGTGCCTTTGTAAAGGTTTCAGCAGCTTGGACAGCATTGTCCTTTAGCATGGGGGCTGTGAATCTTTCTACCTTGGTCTTAAGTAACGTGAAGTTTGCTTTTGAAAAGTTTTTCATGGTGATTTCCTTGAGTGGGGGTGGGGGTGGAATGTGGATATCCAGAGTGATTAGTCTATGGTCTGATCTAACCAGCGAGGGGTTGACCTCCGGTGTCGAACACCAGTCGCCCATGTTGGGGATGACCAGGTCCAAAATGTTGTTCCCTCTGGTGGGGGTGTTAACCAGTTGATCCAGGGTGCTTGAGTTTATAAATTCTAGGAAGCGTTGGGCATGGGAGTTAGTATTTGAGTAGTTCTCCCAGTTTATGTTTGAGTTATTGAAATCACTTAGTATTAAGGTGTTTGGTAGGATCTTCATATTTCCCAGTGTCTCCAGAAATGCGGAATGGGGGTCCTGGGCCATGGTGGGTGATCTGTAGCAAGCTACAATTTGGATTGCAGTTTTGCCCATTGTTAGCTGCACATGGATGATCTCTGATGCATTGTGCTGCGCCATTAACCTGGAGGTTGAACAAACAAAAATGTTATTAAATGTGCATCCTTTTCTATCTTACATAAAGTAAAATTTGCAAAAATGGAAGCTATTGCCACTTTCATTGCAACACCTCTCCTCTGTTTAAAATATTTTTAAAGTGAGCTTAATTTGGCAGATAATCATATTGATATGTTTTTGAATGATTTATTATTAAATTACAAAATTAGTGAAATATTTTTTACTTATCTAAATTTGAAAATATCAAGGATCGCTAATATTTTGTGATACTTAAAACTCATAAAAATGGGGACCCTCCAGGACTAATTATTTCAGCTTCAGGGATTAACCTTTTGAAATGTATGCTGGTTTTAAGTTAAAGGACATTTTGAATTCTTTTAAATAAGTTTTTAAGGATTCTTGGTGTTTTTTTTTTTTTTCCATGCCTTTACTTCAGTGGAATTTGCTGAAAATGTATGTTTTATTACATCACACATTAAGGATCTTTTCAGTGTAATTCCTCAAGATATATTGTTGTCATGCATAAGATAATTATTTTTGGATTATAAAATAATTGAGCTAAAATATTGGATTTGATTTATTTTTAGCTATATTAAAAAAAACAATTCTTTTACTTTTGAAGGCAAATATTTTAAACAGAGGAGAAGTGTTGCAATGAGAGTGGCAATAGCTTCAATTTTTGCAAATTTTACTTTATGTAAGATAGAAAAGGATGCACATTTAATAACATTTTTTTTGTTCAAAAGTAAGACTACATGTCCATTTTCTGTATGATATTTTTATTTCATTGAATGGTAGTGTTATGGAATAAGATGAGTTTATTTCTTCAAATATTTAGAAAACAGTACTTTTTTGAAATTTACATATGCACATTCTTGGGAAAGTATTAAATATTCAGATGTAACACTGCAGAATAATTTGATTGGGACAGATTTAAATCTAATATTTTTGTAAGGCTACCAAGAGTAATTTTATTTATAATTTAGTAATGCACATGCTTATGTAAAACATAACATAGTGAAAGGACAGTTTGTGAAATTACCATTTTTGTTTCTGATCAAGACAAGTTTCATAAAGAAACTAAAGTGTTATGGCAACTATTTTTAGATCAATCATAGTCTCTGGATATGGCAGGGGACATTATTAAAGGGGTACATCAAAAGTGGGCTGATTTTTTCTTTGAATTTTTAAAAGCCATTAGTTATCAATGCAAAACCAAAATGTAAAAAGAATTACAATAGAGCTCTATGCCTAACATTGTCATCAGACTGGAACAATATTAACCAGATTGTACTGAAGCTCTGCAATTTGTTCTAACATAGTGAATAGTGTGAAAAAGTTGGAAACAATCCTAAATTTGTATTTAAAAATGTTAAGCTTATAAAACAGAGGTTAGAAAACAATAGTATGGAGAACAAGTGCAAAATTAACTTCAGATATAATGATATGTATTGTTGGGGTTGCTCCAAATAGTATAAATACATCAATTGCCACAAATATGCCATAGCAAGTGATGGTGGTGAATTATTTCATCTTAAGAGTAATTTTAATTGCAATTCTATAGAGGTAATATACATGGCTACTTGTTTATGTCACATTTTATATAGGCAAGATAGAGATAAAAGTTAAAAGAAAGAAATTATTAACAGATATATGCAATAGAGAAAAAAGATACATCAAATGTCATCTCAAAACATAGTTTATTATGTGATCATTGTAACACATTTGTGTTTTTGTATTAAAAAATACATCAATCTGATAAAGGGTGAGACCTGCAGAACCATTTACTGGTGAGAGTTACAATGGCAGTAGTTTTTCCAGGCAGATGAACCACTGGGTTAATAAAAGCTTATCCATTATTAGTATTTTTAAACAAAAAGGGAACTGTTTAAGGTGATTGTAGATTGGATGGGTAACTTAATCATAGGGTTACATTTTTGTAGTTAAATGGTGAATGACTGAAACTTGGTTCAGTTCTTAAAAATTCTTTATTCTGTGAAAGAGTGCTTTTGAAGGCTTTTTTGGTTTAAAGCACTTTTGCGTATGTCTGGCCATTAAGCCTTCAGTGAAAAACACCTTTGAGCATCAGTTCGAGACCCATCTTAATGAGTCGCATGTTTTTTGAAAGATTTGGAAATCCCTGTAACAAATTTGTAATAATGCACGATACTATGTGATGACTGAAAATGGATTCTTTGAGTACAACAAACAGGATGATAAGGAAACAAAAGAAGAGCAGGTTTATCATCTGTGACAGCAAAACCAATGCTGGCAAGTATCAGAACTGCTCAGTAAGTGAAACTCTGTCAGGCTGCCAAGCACTCTCTTCTTATCCCATAATGCATTTATCTGTGAAACCTTTCCAGATCTTCAGTGTGAGGACTGAAGGCATTTAATGTTATAATGAAATGAAACTGTGCCACCCTTATTTATTGATGTAACAAATCAATGTCAAGTTTATAGAATGGATGCTGTACTCTGCCTGAATATTGATCTCTGTCTGCATTTTATTTTGAATTGAAGATTTTCATTTAAGGTTTGTTTACTACTATTTTGTATCTTATTCTTGTATTACATTTATTTTGTCTTGTGTTTTCTGTTCTGTTGGAGTTTTAAGAGGTCTTGGTTAGGGTCATTTAGAAATGCTAGCAAATAACTCCTTTGCAAACAGTGGATAATATGAGCAAATTAATGGGAGGAGATGAGAAATAAAATTCCTCATTTAGCTAGAAATGTCTCTATTTAGCTGGAGTGCTTGTTTGGCTTGCTTGCTGTATTCTGCTTGAATATCGTCAATCTCTGTATTTTATTTTTCCCACTCACCCTCTCAACTGTTGTTGTATTCTTAAACTTGGTGGCTTTTCTGGCATCTGTCCCTATTATAAATCTGATTTTGGACACTCATCCCAGTCCCATCTAATCAGCACATTCTACTGCATATAGAGATACAATTTGGGAAGGCCCATTCCCCTTAATTTATTAACCTTGAATTATCTTTGGTTTCATCCCTTCCACTTAATTAAAAAAAAATACACTTTACTCAGCTGATTTTACTGTATTTGTGTTTCTTCCTACTTTTTTACTTTATTTTGTTTTAGCTGCTTGTTCTTAAAACTGTTCAATTGCATTTATTTGCTGCATTCATTACTGATTGTCAGTAACCTGAATAAACTGTAACTGTTATTCTAAGCCTCTTAGTTTTAGTTTAATCACTTGGGAATTATAGGTTCATAGGTTCATAGGTTTATACTAGGCTATCTGCCCTAAGGCATTTATAAGCCTAGCCCAGAGTTTTTGTGGCTTACGCCACCACTTATGTTAAAAAATACTGTGCCCATTAGTTTGTTGTGCCTCTGTCCAGCAGTGACACAGAGATGATTCCCTGGGTAAACCTATGATCTCCCATCCACCGGTCAAGATTTCTCTTGAACAGAGCCAGCGAGGTGCTCTGCCTCACATGGACCGGGATTTTATTCCACAACATAGGGAGTCTCTGGGTGACAAATCTATCCCTCCAGCATGTCCTATTTATATCCGTGCTAAGGTTTAAGTCGCTTGCTCTAGTGGATCTGGTAGATTTGGATTTTTTGAGGTGGAGCATGTCCATTAATTCCGGGTTGGACATGGCCTTGTATGTCAGGCACAGGTCACCTCTGAGCAGATGGAATGTGACTGAATAGAGCTGGAGTTTCTTCAGTCTGGCAGCATATGACAGATTTTGGAGTCCCTTTATCCTTTTGGTGAGGAACTTTTGGGGTCTCTCCAATCTGCAGGTGTCGGGTGAGATACATCCTGAATGGGGCATTGTACTCGATCATTGGTCTGATAAGTGAAGAGTACAGGGGAACAATGACCTCACTTGATCTGGATGTGAATCCCTTCATGATCAGGTGGGCAATGTAGAAGGTTTTTCTAACCACTTTAGCAATGTGAGTGTCAAAAGAAAGGCCACTGTCAACCTGGGTCCCCAGGTCCCTGATAACCTCTTCTGTGCTTAGTGGATTGCCACCTATATGGTAGCTTGGGGTTACCTTGTTTTTCCCGAAGGGTATGACTATACATTTTTTGGCATTTAACTTCAGGCCATGGCTCTGGCACCAGCTGTCAGTTTCCATGAGACCCCTCTGAAGGATATGTGTGTCCGATGTACTTTCCACTATGGCTCCCAGTTTGCAGTCATCTTCAAACTTTGTCAGCCATAGTCCTCCTATGTTAGCCTGTACTTCTGAGAAGTAGATGCCGAACAACAGGGGGCCAAGGACTGAGCCCTGTGGGACACCACTTGTGACCGGCTTGGAGTCTGACATGGCGCCAGCTACTCTAACCCTGTGGGTTCTGTCCTTTAGCCAGTTTGCAACCCATCTTGTGACATATGGGTTTACATTTAAGCTGGTAAGTTTCTCTATAATACCCGGGTGGGGTATTGTGTAGAAAGCTTTTGCAAGGTCAAGGTAGGCTGTATGGACTGCCTTTCCCTCATCAATGGCCTTGGTGACTGTTTCGAAAAAGTCGACCAAGTTCAAAAGGCATGATCTGCCCTTGACAAAGCCAAACTGGGTTGGGTCCAATGTCTGCAAGTCCCCTATGTCTTTGTTTATGAGTTCCATTATGATCCTCTCCATAGCTTTGCAGACCAGGCTTGTTAAGCTTATGGGGCGGTAATTACCAGGGTCCGTAGAGGCACCACCTTTGTGGAGTGGGACCACAGTTGCCGTGAGCCACTCCTTGGGCACGTATCCTGTGGTAAGGCTAAGATTAAACAGCTGCCTTATGTGCGGGTTTAGTTCCTCATTGAGTTCGTGTAGCACACAGCTGGGGACACCATCCGTCCCATTGATGCTGTGTTTTTAGCTTTAGAGAGAGCAGCTTTCACCTGCATTGGAGATGTCTGGGAGGCTGCACTCCACTGGGATAGTTATCTCTCCTTTTGGGGGAGGGGTGAAGTTTGCACTGAACATGTCTGCCAGTATGTTGGCAATGTCTGTGGGTTCAGTGATTTTGTATCATTTGGATTAATTCTGAGCATATCTGGGAGTTTCCACCCAGGTTTCTAACATAGCTGAAGAAGGCCTTATGATTGTCTTTGAATCTATGGCAATTTTTCTCTCAAAGTTGGCCTTGGATGATTTTATGAGTGCTCGTATTTTTTACTAATAATGATCAAACGCGTCTTCTCTTTTATGGATTTTGCTCTATCATCTAACAGCTTTCTCCTCTTATTGTAAAGTTTGTTTATGGCTGGGGTCCACCAGACTGGACGTTTGCCCTTGGTGGAAACAGTCTTGGTTTTATTAGGGATTGCCTGATCCATGCAGTCCTAGAGGTGTTCAGAGAAGGCATTTGTAAGGGCTTCCGTAGCTTGGGGTGTGGCTTTCACTGGCTGGGGCGCCTTGAAGGATAGCACACCAGTCTTGAGTAGTGTGAAGTTTGTTTTAGAGAAGTTCTTCACTGTGGTCTTTTGTTTGGGGTGGGGCGGATGTGGATATCCAGTGAGATTAGTTTATGATCTGATCTCACCAATGAGGGATATACTTCGTGTGGAGCATTTTGTCTCCATGTTTGTGATGATGAGATCTAGTATATTTTCTCCTCTTGTGGGAACGGTGACTAGTTGTTCCATGGCATTTGAATTAATGAACTCCAGGAACCTTTGGGCTAGAAAGTTTGGGCTTGAGTAATGTTCCCAGTCTATATTCGGGTAGTTGAAGTCACCCAATATAATGGTGTTTGGAGATACATGTATACCCTCCAGTGTCTTCAGGAAGGCTGTGTGGGGTTCCTGAGTTTGAGAGGGTGGCCTGTAGCATGCTACAAATTGTAGAGCAGTTTTGCCTATGGTTAATTGCACCTGGATGGTTTCCGATGCTTCGTGCGTTGCCACCAACCTGGAGGTGCGGGTATCCTTGATGAATATGGATACACCCCCTCCTTTTGTGGTGTGGTCTGGGTTTTGGGGCCGGAAGGCATGATATGAGGTAAAACCTGATAGTGCCGGGGTGCTCTCAGGAGCCTTGAACCAGGTTTCAGTCACAGCACAGACATCGATGTTCTCCATACTGAGAAGGGCCTCGAGTGCATTTTGAGATTTAGACTTCTGGCATTGAGCAGCATTACCCTTAGTTTCTTCCCATTTTGTTTTCTAGGGTGGTAGGTTTAGAATTTGAGCCTTGCCTAAAAAAGGCACTATGGGGTGGCAAGAGCCTTAGCCAATATCCGGAATCCCAGGGTGACAGGTGCAAGCCGCCCTTGAAGCAGCATGGCTTGTCAAGCATGTCATCCCAGGCAGACAGACACTGATCCCCTTTGAATGACACCAGAAATTAAGCCAATTGTTAAAGCTGATCATCTTGTCTCTATGTTGTGGCATCATTCTTGGTGAAGGAAGGATGCTGCTCAGGGTCAGGGTCATACCTGCCTGGGCTACATAATCAGAGAGCTCCTCTATGTCTCTTTTCATGTAGTCCAGGAGGTACGTCTCAGGTCGCTCACACCAGCATGGACAATGACTGTGTCATATTTGTACTTGCTGTGGAGTGACCCGAAAGTGCTTGTGTTATGTGGCGGATTCTAGCCCGATAGGCAGCTTACTGTGACCCTCTCCTTGTTCAGCCTGGTAAGTGGGACGTCAGTGTGTGTGACTATGGAATCACCTATGACAAGTATGTCTGGTGTTGTATTTGGCCTTAAGGGCTGTGACTGCTTTGCACACTGATTTTGTGTTTTATGTGTTGCCTGTGGTGTGTCATGAGGTGGCGGTTGCTTGGGTGTCTGCTTTGGAGGCCTCTGCTGTTAAGGTAAATTTTTGCTCAGAGCCTCCGAGTATGTCTTTGTGTGTTTATGTGTTTGATTCATTGTTGTGATAGCTTTATGTGAGACTGGTTTTGTGGTGTGTGTAGTTGCCTTCTCCTCCTGTCTGGTCTTGCCAGTCCTGAGTTGAGAGAGCTCAGCCTCCAGTTTGGCTAAATAGCTACATCTCTCGCAAGTATTTGTGTTATGTGGGAGGAGGAGAGGGTTGTCTGTGTACATGAGGCAATTGTAACATTGCCTCTATATTCCCAGATTCACCAACTGGACAGGAGAGGACGCCAGCATCTGGCCCTTCGACATGTTAGAGAAATTAAGAAGTTTGGAGTGTAACTGAATGAGAGAGGACTTAGTAAGGAAGTGGGTACTCCTGGGGGTGGGGGTTTCGCTAGTGAGGGACTTTGTATAATACAGAAGTGCTAAGCCTGAAAAGACGATGCTTTTAAGACAAGTGCTGAGCTTTTTTTTTTTTTTTTTTTTTTTTTTGGAGAAAAGAAAAAAAAAAAAAGCTTTTTAGGAACAAGTGCTGCGCTTTTTAGTTAAGGGATATACTGTTTAGATTACTAGTAGAGCAGTTCTAAGGGAAAAATTGAAGAACAGACTTTATGGAGCAAGAAAAAGTTTAACCTTTTTAAACCGGCGCTGCCCGATGCTGCTCTAGTGGCAACTCTGCGCTAAATCGCGCTAAAGCATGCTTGATAGCAGGGGCTGGAAAGAGCCAGGAATTGACCCAATACGGCCAATAAAACTACAGTTTCAAGTCAGTAACCACTCCCACGGGGGGCAGGGGAGCTGCTCAATGTTTTTCACTGCCACTGATCAACAGAGAGACTTTCCTTTAGCCCAAGCAAAAATGGCCTCACAGAAACTTACAAATAGTTCAGGAACAGCAAGCCTGTAACTGAACTTTTTTAAATCTCAGAAAAGTGGGAAAAAGCAAGATTTTTTTTCTGTTTTTGTTTTTTCAGAGATAGCAGAGGTTCACAAGTAATATCAAGTTATAACAGTGCAGTAAATGACCCCACACAAGAGTGCTAGGTCAAAGACAGAAAATATGCAAGTTTTGAGAAAAAACGATTTTAAAATTAAGTGCAAACAAGAAATTCAGTAAACAGCTTTTGGTTGTGCTCTAAATACAGCTACTAATGCAGACATCAAGTTTAACAAGCCAGAAAATGCTCAAACTAGGCAACTATGCAGAAAAACTTAGCAAATAAACAGAGAAAAAATACACAAAAACCTCAAAAGTGGCTCCCTTCTTTTCTCAGTGTTTTCTCCTCTTGGTGGGTGCTTCACCAACAGCCAACAAGCCTGAAAAGATGCCAAACCCATGAGGCAACTAGGTTTTAAGAGAGGAAGCTGAAGGAGTTTTGGAAATGACCCCTACTGGTCAATAAACCTATAGTTTCAAGTCAGTAACCACTCCCACGGGGGAAGGGGCAGGGGAGCTGCTCAATGTTTTTCACTGCCACTGATCAACAGAGACTTTCCTTTAGCCCAAGCAAAAATGGCCTCACAGAAACTTACAAACAGTTCAGGAACAGCAAGCCTGTAACTGAACTTTTTTAAATCTCTGAAAAGTGGGCAAAAAGCAAGATTTTTTTTGTTTTTGTTTTTTCAGAGATAGCAGAGGTTCATAGGTTCATAGGTTCATACTAGGCTATCTGCCCAAGGGCATTTATAAGCCTAGCCCATAGTTATGTGGCTTTCGCCACCCTTTAGTTTGAATAAAACTATGCCTATCATTTTGCTGTGCCTCTGTCAAGCAGTGACACTGAAGTAATCCCTGGGGTATATCTGCAATCTCCCATCCATTGGTCAAGATTCCTCTTGAACAAGGCCAGAGAGGTGCTCTGCCTCACATGTACCGGGATTTTGTTCCACAGCATAGGGAGTCTCTGGGTGATGAATCTGTCCCTCCAGCACGTTCTATTTATAACCGTGTCAAGGTTTAAGTCTCCCGCCCTTGTGGTTCTGAGGGATCTAGATTTTTTGAGGTGAAGCATATTCATCAAATCTGGGTTTGACATGGCCTTATATGTCAGGCACAGGTCACCTCTGAGCAAGCGGTATGAGACTGAATAGAGCTGGAGTTCTTTCAGTCGGGCAGCATAAGATATATTTTTGAGACCCTTTATCCTTTTGGTGAGGAACTTTTGGGGCCTTTCAAGATGCGGCAGGTGTCTGGTTAGATACATTCCAGTTCACAAGTAATATCAAGTTATAACAGTGCAGTAAATTACCCCACACAAGAGTGCTAGGTCAAAGACAGAAAATATGCAAGTTTTAAGAAAAAACAATTTTAAAATTAAGTGCAAACAGGAAATTCAGTAAACAGCTTTTGGTTGTGCTCTAAATACAGCTACTAATGCAGAAATCAAGTTTAACAAGCCAGAAAATGCACAAACTAGGCAACTATGCAGAAAAACTTAGCAAATAAACAGAGAAAAAATACTTAAAATCTCAAAAGTAGCTCCCTTTTTCTCTCAGCATTTTCTCCTCTTGGTGGGTGCTTCACCTACAGCCAATAAGCCTGAAAAGATGCAAAACCCACGAGTCAACTAGGTTTTAAGAGAGGAAGATGAAGGAGTTTTGGAAATGACCCCTACTGGTCAATAAAACTACAGTTTCAAGTCAGTAACCACTCCCATGGGGGGCAGGGGAGCTGCTCAATGTTTTTCACTGCCACTGATCAACAGAGAGACTTTCCTTTAGCCCAAGCAAAAATGGCCTCACAGAAACTAACAAACAGTTCAGGAACAGCAAGCCTGTAAATGAAGCTTTTTAAATCTCAGAAAAGTTGGAAAAAAGCAAGATTTTTTGTTTTTGTTTTTTCAGAGATAGCAGAGGTTCACAAGTAATATCAAGTTATAACAGTGCAGTAAATGACCCCACACAAGAGTGCTAGGTCAAAGACAGAAAATATGCACGTTTTGAGAAAAACGATTTTAAAATTAAGTGCAAACAGGAAATTCAGTAAACATGTTTTGGTTATGCTCTAAATACAGCTACTAATGCAGAAATCAAGTTTAACAAGCCAGAAAATGCTCAAACTAGGCAACTATGCAGAAAAACTTAGCAAATAAACAGAGAAAAAATACTTAAAATCTCAAAAGTGGCTCCCTTCTTCTCTCAGCATTTTCTCCTCTTGGTGGGTGCTTCACCAACAGCCAACAAGCCTGAAAAGATGCCAAACCCACGAGGCAACTAGGTTTTAAGAGAGGAAGATGAAGGAGTTTTGGAAATGACCCTACTGGTCAATAAAACTACAGTTTCAAGTCAGTAACCACTCCCACGGGGCAGGGGAGCTGCTTTTGTTAGATACTCACATTAAGGAAACTTTGGGTGATGCTCCTCTTTTCAGGTACAAGAACAAAAAGAATTTGAAGAGGTTACTGTGTGATAAAGGTCCCATTAATCCACGATCTAGCATCACCTTAAGTGGGACACGTAGTTGTGGCAAGTTCATAGGTTTCTGCTTCCCTACATTCGTCTTGCTCTACTGTATTTACACGCATCCATTAAGAAAGTTTCACACCACTGAAAGCTTTTTTTTAAAGTTAGTGGAAACTGTGAGTCCAATAATATCATTTATTTAGCTACCTGTTCCCATTGTCCTTCCTTCTATATAGGTAAAACCAACCGGTCCTTTAAGGATCGTATACGTGAACATTTATATAGTATAAGGATGGGACATGTCAACAATGCGCTCGCCAAACATGTTTCTGAGTTGGGATTTCAGCACAATTTTAGTTTTAGAATAGTTGAACACATTAGAGCCAATGTTAGGGGTGGTGACGTTAGGACACATACAGAAAACAGGGAAAATATGTGGATTTTTAAGCTTAGATCCGATGTACCACCAGGGCTCAATGCTAAGGTATCAGTCAGACCTTTTTTAAAAATGAGGAAACTAAAGGTTTTCTAGTTAATGAGATGTTTTTAACACTATATTTTAGTAATTACATCATGTTTTTTAACAATTATATTATGCTTCTGTGTAGTGTATTCCATTTCACTATTCTTTTCATTGTGTTGTTGTGATGTTTCTCATTGGACTGCACTATGACAGTTGTTGAATTTTAAGTAGTGTTTTGTGGTTCTAGGACCCTGTGGACTTTTTTGAATTAATTAATTCATCTTAATTGGGAGATTTCCCGCCTTTTTATTAGTCTTTTGGTATATAGTATGTGCTTTTGTCTTTGTATTTGAGTCTGAAGAAGCCGAATATGGTGAAAGCGCTTACTCAATAAAGATTGTCTGTCACGACATTTATTCTGCTTTTCGTAAGTGGTTTATTGGTGGAGAGTTTCTATTTGGGAATATATTGCAGTAATATCTACACCGACTACTTTTTCGATGTTACAGCCTTTGTTCACTCTCTGAGCACTTGAAAATTTCCTTTTAAATTTGTAATAATGCATGATACTATGTGATGACTGAAAATGGATTCTTTGAGTACAACAAACAGGATGATAAGGAAACAAAAGAAGAGCAGGTTTATCATCTGTGACAGCAAAACCAATGCTGGCAAGTATCAGAACTGCTCAGCACGTGAAACTGTCAGGCTGCCAAGCACTCTCTTCTTATCCCATAATGCATTTATGTGTGAAATCTTTCCAGATCTTCAGTGTGAGGACTGAAGGCATTTAATGTTATAATGAAATGAAACAGTGCAGTAAATTACCCCACACAAGAGTGCTAGGTCAAAGACAGAAAATATGCAAGTTTTAAGAAAAAACAATTTTAAAATTAAGTGCAGACAGGAAATTCAGTAAACAGCTTTTGGTTGTGCTCTAAATACAGCTACTAATGCAGAAATCAAGTTTAACAAGCCAGAAAATGCACAAACTAGGCAACTATGCAGAAAAACTTAGCAAATAAACAGAGAAAAAATACTTAAAATCTCAAAAGTAGCTCCCTTTTTCTCTCAGCGTTTTCTCCTCTTGGTGGCTGCTTCACCTACAGCCAATAAGCCTGAAAAGATGCAAAACCCATGAGTCAACTAGGTTTTAAGAGAGGAAGATGAAGGAGTTTTGGAAATGACCCCTACTGGTCAATAAAACTACAGTTTCAAGTCTGTAACCACTCCCACGGGGGGGGGCAGGGGAGCTGCTCAATGTTTTTCACTGCCACTGATCAACAGAGAGACTTTCCTTTAGCCCAAGCAAAATGGCCTCACAGAAACTAACAAACAGTTCAGGAACAGCAAGCCTGTAAATGAACCTTTTTAAATCTCAGAAAAGTTGGAAAAAAGCAAGATTTTTTTTTGTTTTTGTTTTTTCAGAGATAGCAGAGGTTCACAAGTAATATCAAGTTATAACAGTGCAGTAAATGACCCCACACAAGAGTGCTAGGTCAAAGACAGAAAATATGCAAGTTTTGAGAAAAAACGATTTTAAAATTAAGTGCAAACAGGAAATTCAGTAAACAGCTTTTGGTTGTGCTCTAAATACAGCTACTAATGCAGAAATCAAGTTTAACAAGCCAGAAAATGCTCAAACTAGGCAACTATGCAGAAAAACTTAGCAAATAAACAGAGAAAAAATACTTAAAATCTCAAAAGTGGCTCCCTTCTTCTCTCAGCATTTTCTCCTCTTGGTGGGTGCTTCACCAACAGCCAACAAGCCTGAAAAGATGCCAAACCCACGAGGCAACTAGGTTTTAAGAGAGGAAGATGAAGGAGTTTTGGAAATGACCCCTACTGGTTAATAAAACTACAGTTTCAAGTCAGTAACCACTCCCACGGGGGGCAGGGGAGCTGCTCAATGTTTTCACTGCCACTGATCAACAGAGAGACTTTCCTTTAGCCCAAGCAAAATGGCCTCACAGAAACTTACAAACAGTTCAGGAACAGCAAGCCTGTAACTGAACTTTTTTAAATCTCAGAAAAGTTGGAAAAAAGCCTGTTGTTTTATATTAAGAAGGTTTGTAGTCTACACTCTTGTGGTAGAAGAGGTAGCTTACATCCTCCTAAGTTGGGAATTGCTGGTTGAAGACTTAGTGTGTCTGTTATTCTAAAAGTATATTACTTCTGGTTTAAATGTTTGGGCTTCAAGTCAATTATTTTACACGGTCTACACTCTTGTGGGAGGAAAGGGTAGCATCTGCTCTTCTGAGCTGGGGTTTGCTGGTTGAAGGCTTATTGTGCCTTCTTATTTAAACTGTTTTTATTTTTTTGAAATTGCCGTACTTTGCTGTAGCATAGACTGGATTCAGACCTACTGAATCTAGTTCTGTTTGTATAACTTAAGTAGTAAACCAGGCCATCTTTTGTTAGAGAGGGTACTCCTGCACCTTAGTGGCAGGAGTGTGCATTAGAACTCATCTGATTGAAGGTTGTTGGAACAGAGCTCAGTTTTGAGATTTTTTATTAGTTAATTTGTTTAAATTAGTTTGCTCTGATGCATTACATAAGCACCAGGTTTGAGCTTGTTTGCACAAAGTTCACTGCTGAGCAGCAGTGGGCAGCACTGGTGATTATAGACACAAACACTTCTGCCTGCAGATTTTCCCTTAGTACTCTGCTGATGCTCCATCAGTCAATTCTCATGATTGTCCCTCACTGACAGCTGATATACTCAGTGATGCTCCTGATGTACCAACTCAGATCATACCCACTAGCTCTTCATATTTTTTGTTCACTTATCCTGTTCTCTACTTTTTCTAGAGCTTTCTGTCCCCTTCCTGTTTGCTGACCAGATCAACTTACTTAGGATTATGGATAGACAATTTTCCACAGTTTGTCCAACCAGCCTGTTGACATGGACATCCTGAGGCAATATAGCAATTGTGTCATATATAGTGACGACCCACCTCTTATAGTCCCCACAAATTTATTATGTGAGAGCTGCATCTATTTCAAATACCTAGAATCCAGGTTCTTTTGCTCATCAGTCTGTTTATCTGATACTAATCAGGTTGATAGCATGCACATCTCATCTCCTGCACCTACCAAATCAATAAGACATAAACCTACATATGCATAGGTCTTTACAAGAAGCTTACCTAACCATCAGAGACCTCCCAAACACAAACACAAGCATGATTCACACAATACATCCTCTGCAGAACATAGTACACATAATATATCATGCACCAGTGTCTCACCAGTCATGACCCTAAGGCATAATACAAAAACAAACATCTTAGTCAAAGGCGACTCAGTTGTGAGACACACAGTCCCTCCCTCCAGGTTGGATAAGGAAAAAGTCATGGTCAGTGTCTGCCAGGTGTCCAAATCTGCTACACATCACACATGCACTCAAGTCTCTCAACAACAGGCACTGTTATGACTCCATCATAGTCCATGTTGATGTAAATGACTTAGGTTCATAGATAGGTTCATAGACTATATGAAGAGAGCCATTTTAAGCTTAGCCAATTATCCCTTGTGAGACTCAAACCCTGCATCTTGTGTTTGTAAGGCAAACACCTTAACTATTAGGCCACCCTCCCAACCCCTTGAGATGTACCTTACTGGACTATATGAAGAGAGACATGACTGACCTCTCAAATCATGTGTTTCAGGCAGGTATGTCCCTATCCTTAAGCAGCACTTTACTTTTGCCTAGGATGATACCTCAATGCAAAAAAAATGATTGACTTCAACATTTGGCTTAGTTTCTGGTGTCATTCAAAGGGGATCCAGTATCTTTCAGCCTGGGATGACATGGCCGATAGACATCAAAGCTTTGTCAGAGATGGTCTTTATCTCTCACCCCTGGGATTTTGGTTATTGACTATGGTTTCTGTCACCCAGATAATGCTTTTTTTACACAATGTCACAAGAATAAAATTCCAGACATAAAAATACCCTATAAAAAACTCAATGTTATGCTGCTAAACACTAGGAATCTAAACCAAAAACTGCACTAACTGGAACCAGTCTTCACCTTGGAAGATGCTGACATTTGTGCAGTCTCTGAGACCTGGTTTAAGACTGTATAGAGCACCCCAGCTATACGAGGTTACATTTCCTTCCACATGTTCAGACCATAAACTGAAGGTATGAGAACTAAAGGAGGTGGTGTATCGCTATTCATTAAAGACAAATACACCTCTAGATTGGTTAAACAACATGATTCCTGACAGGTTCAATGAAAACTTCACTACTGTCCCTGTCACATATACCACAAAGCATCCATGACACCTGTCTCCACCTAGTATTTCTGAGGAGCAGGTCTTAAAGTCATACAGACTTACAGACATACAGTCAAAATATGGGACTCCGCCTTGTCCAGCAGACCCATAAGCACTGATGTTCCACAGAGATTATTTCTGGGACCTCTACTGTTCGGAATCTACTTCAACAAATTATAGGCTAAAACTAAAGGACTGTGGCTGAAAAAGTTTGCTGATGACTGCAAACTGGAAGCGAGCATTGAAACCCCCAGTGATGTCAACATCCTGCAAGGTCCTACACTTTCTAATGACTGGTGTAAAAGTCATGGTTTTAAACTTAATTAAAAAAAAATGCATTATCACCCCCTTTGGCAAGGAAGATGTTCCTGCAAACTACCACATCAATAGCAATACCCTAAGCAGACAGTCAGTGATGACAGATCTGGGCACACAGGTCGACAACAACCTTAACTTCAATCACCATGTCTCCACAGTGATACAAAGGACATTTTATATTGCTCATCTCATAAGTAAGGGTATTGGCTCCAGAAACAAAGAGGTTATAACCTCCCTGTAGTCTTCCCTATACTGGCCAATAATAGAGTACAATGCTCCCATTGCTATGTTCCTTTCCAAACAGCCGCAGCAATTGGAGAGACCACAAAGGTTCCTTACAGATAAAATTCAGGGTCTTCAAGATCTGTCTCATGCAGACAGACTGAAATCATTTTCACTTTAATCTGTGTTGTGCCGACTGCTCAGAGGAGACGTGTGTCTTGCATATAGAGCAAACTCTGACCCAGGTTAATGGAAATGCTGCACATTCACAAGTCAAATGGCACAGCGGTCACTTGCTCAAAGGACATTAACCTAGTATGTGACATCAACAGAACTTGCTGGAGAGACAAATCTGTCTTACAGAGATTGCTCCATCTTTGGAACAAGCTTCCAATTCATGTTAAAGAAAGCTTCTCGTTGGCCCTATTTAAGTGTAATTTGGACAACTGGATGGGTAACCAGAAATTCACCATGGGATTTCACCTGTGTCTCTCTTGGACAGGGGAAATAGATGATGACTTTAGTATCTGCTTGAACCAGATAGCCTTGGGATTGTTATCTTAGTAACCTCCTATGATCCTATGACCGTCATGCCCTGAGGAAGAAAATCCAGGAAGGACTGAAAGATAAGAATGAATTCTTTGGTCCCCCGGCTGTTGATATGCAGGGCAGACATATCAGATGTCCAGACATCCAGAAACATCTACCCATACATATGTGCCCATGGTGTTTACTGCAATCAGAGTGGATAAGTAAAACAGAGTCCCTTTGGTAATACTTGTGACTCCCATCCAGCAATGAAGGTATTGCTTGCATGTCATTTGAACTTGGTGAGACAATGGATCTGATATCTGAGGCCAATGGGACCTGAACATCTACTGTTGCACTGTCATTTAAAAGTGTGGTATGGGGCATTTTCTAGATGGATGACACCATCAGACCCATGGAATAGGACAGCTGAGGTCCTTCAGATATTCAGTGTAATGAAGACTTTGGATGGCTCCTGTAGAAAATGTTCCCTGCAAAGATAACTGTTGAAACTGCAACCAATGAATGTAAGCAGTTGGTAGAGGGTCATCTATGACTTTGCAGGATTCACTGTAGAGTAGAGTAGACACTCTGATTAGAGTTTCCCCTCACTACCAGTGAGAGTCTGGACCTAATGAGCAGCTATGAGCTTGTCATTCAGATAAGGGAAAATAGTGCCTCCCAGCAACCTCTGGTGGGATACTGTTGTGGGCATGCATTTAATAAACAACCTTGAGATTAAAGTGAGTCTGACTAGAAACATCTGGAACTATAATCTATGATACCTTATGCTGTCCGGGTGTCTTGGAGACCCAAACAGCACATCCAATTACCTTGTCATTGAAAATCCATCATTCACTGCACCATGATTAAATCAAACATTTATTTTGGGAGAAAAGTATTTACATTACTAAGATCTAAAATGGACCCAGTGTCCTTTGCCTTTTTTGGCACCAAAGAGCACCTGGGATAATATCTTAACCCTTTGTGGTCTTGCATGTTTTCTTAGATGGCTATTATTTGGGGATGTTAAAAACCGTCCACATTGCTGAGACTTTCTGATGGTGTGTGATATTAGATAAGGGAAGAGATTTTTCCATGTCTGTTGTAATATTGCCATGCAGAGTGATACAGGTGCACATGGCCTTCAAATGGCTCCAAAGTGGGTCAGTCAGACAAGAGATGCTACATTCCACCCAGTGAGCAGTCTCAGATTTTACATGGCTACCAAAGACATTTGCATTGGGCACAAAAACATGCTTGAAGTCTTACTGGTTTTGGACTTCCCCATATCTGGATCAGACCTAGTGCAAGCTTATCTGCATTATCAAAAAAGGGATTGGACAGCTGAAATTTCACCCCAACATACATGTGTCTTACCATTTTTGTCATATGCTTTGATTTTGTGCCAGAAACTACAGGGATCTTGAAAAAGAGCTTCCACAAATGTTACTGCCCTTAGCAAAGTTTCTCAGACACAGCCGTACATATCATCACATGGCAATGCCAGAGCACGTGACTTTGGCCATACCTTTTTCTGCAGCACTATAAAAAAAAAATAGCATCATGTAGTTAGTAATTCTGGAGACAGTTGAGTACAGTGGAAATGTGTTTGCACTTTTCAGGCCCATCTAGCAGATATTTAGTTGTATAATGGAGTTTTTGAGTTATATCATGTTTCAAATCCACCATATGCATAATGTGGCATCTGCCCAGCAAAGGTATCAGATGAAAGCACTAGCTTTCCTTGCCTACCTATACCTCTTTAGTCCTTGACTAGTAGATTGATAGTTCAGCTTTTGGCAGTCAAAACCTTGCTTAAGGCTACTGCAAAATCCAGAGTCTCAGGCTTGGAAGTCTCTGAACAAAAGCCCAAGTATCTCAACTTCCAAAGAATGTGGTCAGCTGTCTAAGGACTAGGGCCACTGCATCTGGAATTTCACATGCTATCTTATTAGAATCCTTCAGAATATCAATCATAGGCAATATCCCTCAGGATTGCTGGGTATGCCTGCAACTCTTCAGGAGCCTTCAGAGTGTGGAAGAAATTGAACCACTGGGCCATTCACCAATGGCAGAATAATTCTACAGATTTCCCAAACTTGGGATCATCTTTGGGAATATGCAAGGGATTTGTTGTCCTTCACATTCTGCCATCTGCTGTAGGA
>NC_056740.1:511928611-512028611 GCF_019279795.1 Protopterus annectens | reverse complement strand
TATATCCCCTCCAGTTCTGTTTCCTGGTCAAGCATTAAAAATGTACTTGTAACATGGTAAGTGGAGGCTAAGTTTTGGTGTGCTGCTCTTAATATAACACGCAGTAATTCTTAAAAACACCTGGGAGTGGATTTTGAAAAGTGTCTTTAGCTGCTGTTGCCTAGGATTATGCTGTCTGCATTTATTAAGGCTATGTTTAATTATGCGGAAGTTTTGGTGTCAGAAAGTGCCAAATGGGGGTTGATGTGGGAATATAATATATTATGTGGATAAGTTTTGTTTAAGAGCATTGTGGAATATTTTGAGGTTTTGGAGAATAGGGGAGTTTCCCAGTCTAGTAGTAGTAGGGAAGATAATATATACACATAATTAGTTACATAATTTTAGTTGTTTTTGAAAGGACAGTTTACTATGGGTAGTATTTCATGGCGGTGGCTATAAGGACTTGCTTGATAAGGTCAACTGGTTAGATTATATGTTGAGTGTGGTTTATATTTAAGAAAGAAGTGATACTGGTATCGGTAAACCTTAGGATGTTGATTAGGATTTGTACCGCTTCGATTCTGATGGGTGACGTCAGTTACGTGTAAAGTTAGGTGTCTGATGAAGAGCTTAAGATACTACCTAGTCTGTAGTATTTAAATATGGGAAATTGTCTAGCTGTAAACTCAGGTATATTAGTTTGGCTTTCTTACACAAGAGTTGTATGCATGCAGCCATGGACCTGCATGGAACCAGGGAACATATATGTAGGCCACATGCTGTCATGGGCCTCCAACAAAAATAGATATAGTG
This sequence comes from Protopterus annectens, assembly GCF_019279795.1. Lineage (NCBI taxonomy): Eukaryota > Metazoa > Chordata > Ceratodontiformes > Protopteridae > Protopterus > Protopterus annectens. The sequence goes on along the minus strand of NC_056740.1, from coordinate 512,027,816 downwards.
ATTCTTATTTTGAATACTTAAGTTGAATAACTCCTCCTGGTAGATGTTTAATAGGAGCCTCTACATTATTTTAATTGTTCCAGATATTCTGCTGATACTTTTTCCCCACCTGCTGCCCACCAACCATTATTTTTTCCATTACTAACCAGTTACCCCTAACTAGTGGGTGAGACCAGCTAATTGGAACCATTATCCAGACAGCCATTGTATTTTTCCTTTGATTAACCTGGTCATTCCCCACCATATGCCCATAAAGTGCAAGGCATGGCTTGCAATGGGCCTTGTAGTTCATATTTACAACATACACATGCCACATAATCATGTCCCAGTGCCTTTGGAGAGAGCACCTCCATATAATCTCTGGTCTCCCCCAGTGTATTTTACACCAGAGGTACACCTCAACATGTTCTCCCCAGCCACTTCAGACTTAAGCCTTGTCATTTCACTTCTCCCCTTCACAGGCTCCAACACCTACCCTAGCTGCTAGTCAAGTGTGTTGCCCGAGTCACAGCCTTGGCATTATCTATCCACAGAATCCTCTATGAGATCTGAATAAAATATTTTATTTTTTATTGGAGAATAGGCGAAAGTCTCTCTTGGAATGAGCCAATTTTCAGTGGAGGCACAGGGAGAAAGGCTACAAAAATGTGTCTTTGTATTATGGGAGGAAACTGGAGGAAACCCACACCAACACATAGAGGACATGCAGAATCTGCACAGAATGCACCCCAGTCAAGAATCAAACCTTAGAACCTCTTGCTGTGAGGCAACAATGCAAACCACTGTAACACTGTACCATCCAAGATATATATACACTGAATACAAAATAATTTGGAAATACTGAATAAATTAAATAATTAGGAAATTATTGGAAAACAATGTGGCAACAAATCAAGCATGCACAAATAAGTTAGAGGCACTTTCAGAATAGCAAACTCTGCAATTATCCCAGTACTCAGAGATGTGTGCAGAAGATTGCAGAAAGGTAAGCTTTATTTTATATACCTCACTGATAACTGAGTATAATGTTGCTCCCTGCAGCATAGAAAAGCCACCTAACACATCCTGAGGAAGTTCAGAAGTTTTTATGAAAAAGTGTAGTTGGGTTGCAAAATATGACATAAGACAGACTACAGAGTTTATTGTCATTATGTGTATCCTCCAGATTTCTAAAAGAGTACTTATGCTTAGCAGTGGATTCTGTCCAGCAAACTGGAAAGTCTTTTTTTCCTCAGAATGTGAGAAGATGTCTGAGATCTTCCTCAATTTTTTTTTTTTATTTTTCAAATACAGTTAAATAAATTCCATAGTATTTGTATATAACATCTTAAATAACTATGTACACTATTTACATCAGCCTGACACTATAACAGAGCTCAATATATACAATTACTTTATAGGTATAACAATCCAGTTATCAGAGTGTATCTGTTCAGTTATTGTAAAATGTTAATCAATGATAAGACTTTTTTCCATGGATTGTTAATAAATGGCTTAGGATGAATCCTTACTTCTTTAATTTTAATTTCCAACAATGCTGTGGTCTTCAGTAGGCTGAAGAAGTCTTCCAAAGTTGGTATTGTGTTTGTATTCCATCTTTTTTGTTATACACTTCCATGAGATTGCAAGTATTGTCCATACTAGATGCACATTTGACTCATTCAAATGAGGACCTTTGTACACATTTATTAATACTAGAGCTGTAGATAAGTTAAACGATTCATTAAATAGAGCTTGTAAAAAGTTTATAATACCTTTCCAAAATGGCTTAATTTTAACACAGTCAATAAAATGTGATTCCAATCTGCATTGTGTATTTGCTCACACCTCCAACAAATTCTCTTTGTGGAAGAATTAATTTTAGTAATTCTATCTGGAGTTAAGAATGCTCTGTGCAAGCATTTCCAATTAAAAACTTTCCAGTATTGTGTAAAGGATGTATGTTTTATTGATAGTAAAATATTTGAATTAATTTTTTTCAGTTAGCTGTAATGAATGTCCTTTTGTTATATAATTCCAATATGAGGATTTGGGTTTTGTTTTATAATTTATCAATATCTTGTAAAATTTTGAAATACTATTTCTCATGTCATAATCATTATATATGATTTCATATAGGTATTTTGTAAGTGTAGGTATTTCTTTAAATGAATTACTAATTATTCTGCATAAATATTGTGAATACATCAAAATGCTTTGCATAGTTAGCCAATCTTGTTGTGGAATTTTGTATGTTGTTTCTATTGTTTGCATATCCAGAACTTTTAGTTCTTTGATATATTGAAACCAACAAACAAATCCTTTCTGTCCCCAGTAATTAATTATTTCTCTGTATATTTTATGTGCATAGCTCTTTGTAACTATGAATGCTGTTAAAAGATCAAACCAGACTTTTAAGTCCATATTTGCATTAATAATTTTCCTAAATGAGTCAATGTAATAATCATACAAGTTTTAGGGGGTTTAGTTATTGCATACTAATACATATGTACCATGGCAAATTGTTTTTATCTGTTCTTTGGAATTTTTTTTTGTAAATCAAATTCATTTATTGATATTACAGTTAGCAACTCTTTCCAATTTGCAGAATAATTTGGACTTATCCAATCTGAGATTGTTTTAGATATTGATGCTTTTATATATGTTTCTATATCAGGAAAGTTTAATCCTCCCTGTTTCCATGGTCTGACATGACGTATTAAAGATATTCTATTTCTTTTCGGAAACCATAAAAATTTTATTAGGCATGAGTTTATTTCTTTGAGTATATTCCTTTCTGGTAACAGTTGCATTGCCAGAGCTATATATAGAATTTTGGGTAGTAAAACCATTTTTTATTAACTGTAGTCTATCTTCAAATGTTAATATTATTTTGTTCCATTTTTCAACAGAGATTTTAATTGCATTGATAATATTATTATAGTTATTTGAGACTAATTCATTATTATCCTTGCATAACTCAATTGCTAGATATTTTATGGTAGATTCTTGTTTCCCTATAATGTGATCCCCCTTCGTCTGCAATTCTTTTTTTTATTTAAAAATAAACATTTTGATTTTGATTTATTGAAATGGAGTCTTGAAGACCTGTAAAATATGTCAATTCAAATATCTAATTCTTGTAATGTCTCTTTTGTATTTGTAATGTTAATAATATGACATCAGCATAGAACATTACTTTAGAATTGAATTGTTCATAAACATCTACTCCTTTGATTTTTGTATTGTTACATATTGAATCTGTTAATATTTCAATAATATTTCAATAGCCAAAGCAAATAGAATTGGTGGCATGGGTCATCCTTGTTTAGTACCCTTTGTTATATGTATAGATTCAGAGGTGAAAGGAGCTAGCTTAACATACGCTAAATTATTTGTATATCTATATATATATATATATATATATATATATATATATATATATATATATATATATATTTATATATTCTTTAGTAGATGAACAAAGGAAGGAGGAAATTCAAATAACACTAGAATTTTGAATAAATAATCCCAATTTAAGGAATCAAATGCTTTCTCTATATCTAATCCAATTATGAGTGTTTATTTTCTTTATTAACACAAACTATAAGATAAGTTATCCTTTTAATATTGTCATGTGTGTGTCTATGATACATAAATCCAGTTTGATCATTATTTATTGTTTTCAATAGTGGTATTTTCATTCTGTTAGTTAATATTGTCGTAAATATCTTATAGTCATTATTTAATACTGATATTGGTCTATATGAGGTACAGAGGTTTGGGGGATTTGTTTTCCTTTAAGATTTGTGTGATTAAGGAATATCTCCAAGACAGTGGTATTAAAGCTTGTGACTGAATTTTTAATAGAGTTTTATGGAAGAGGAATAGTATCTTTGAAGGAAAAAGTTTATATATTTCCATAATTATGCCATGTATACCTGGAGCTTTATTATGTTTACCCTCTTTTATTGTATCTATGATTTCTTTGTAGGATATGGGTGCTTGCAGATCTAGTTTTAATTTTTCTGGTATTTTTTTGTATATTAGAACATTTTTCATCTAGATTTAATTGATCAATATATTTTCTTTTTGGAAATGTCGCATATAGTTTATAAGTTCATAGTTAGGTCCTAGGCTATTGGCCATAGGGCCTATATAAGCCTAGCCAAAAATGTACCCTGGCTTTTGACACCCAAAAAAAATATTTTCCTGTGCCCCTGTCGAGCAGAGCCACAGACATGATCCCTGGGGTGAATTCCCTATTTCCCATCCAATCATCAACATTTTTCTTGAAGAGTGCTAATGAGGAGCTCTGTTTGACATAGATAGGTAGTCTGTTCCAGAGTATGGGAAGTCTCTGGGACAGGAATCTATCCCTCCAGCATGTTCTGTTTATTGTGGTGACAAGGTTTAGCTCCCTAGAGCATGTAGCTCAGAGAGATTGGGATTTCTTTACGTGGAGCATGCCCAACAGCTCTGGGTTTGACATAGCTTTGTATGTTAGGCAGTACAGTAGTGAGTAGACGATATGCAATGGAGTAATGCTGGAGTTTTTTGAGATGGTCTGTGTAGGGCATCTATTTGAGGTCAATAATCCACTTTGTGAGGTATTTCTGTGACCTTTCCAATTGTTGTAGATGTCTTGTGAGGTACATACCAAAAGGGGCATTGCACTCTATAATGGGTCTAATGAGTGATGAGTAGAGGGGAACAATAACCTCTTTTTTTCTGGATGATAAACCTTTTATGATGAGGTGAGCCACGTAGAAGGATTTCCTGACCACTGTGGTGATGTGATTATCAAAGGAGAGACTACTGTCCACCTGAGTCCCAAGGTCTCATCACATTTTCGGTGTTAAGTAATCTACCAGTTATGTGGTAGTTCATGGGTATAGAGGTTTTACCAAAGGGGATGACAATACACATTTTGGCATTGAGCTTCAGGCCATGGCTTTGACACCAGGTATCTGTCTCAGTGAGGTCCTTTTGTATTATGTCCACATCATTAGGAGTTTCGATTATGGCTCCTAGTTTGCAGTCATCTGTAAACTTTGTTAGCCAAAGACCTTCTGTGTTAGCCTGTACTTCAGAGAAGTAGATACCAAACAGGAGAGGACCCAGGACTGAGCCCTGTGGTACTCCACTTGTCACTGGTCTGAAGTTGGATTTGGAGTCCGCTACTTTCACAGTGTGGGTTCTGTCCATGAGCCAGTTGGCAACCCATCTTGTGACATAGGGATTTATACCTAGTTTAGTGAGCTTATCTATAATTCCAGAGTGGGGGATAGTGTCAAAAGCCTTGGCATGATCTAGATAAGCTGTGTGAACCACTTTACCCTCATCTATGGCTTTGTTGACTGCTTCAAAGAAGTCAATCAGGTTTATGAGACATGATCTGCCTTTTACACATCCAAACTGGGTAGGGTCCAGAGTTTGGAGATTACCAATGTCTTTTCTTATGAGTTCCATGATGATACATTCCATGGCCTTGCAGACCAGGCTCATCAGGCTAATGGGGCAGTAGTTCCCGGGGTCTGTGGTGGCTCCCCCTTAATGGAGTGGGATAACCATCATGGTGCGCCATTCAGTGGGCACAATGTCTGAGGTGAGGCTATGATTGAACATGGTACTCAGGTATGGTGCCAGTTCATTCTGTAGTTTATGTAGAACGCAGCCTGGGATATTGTCAGGTCCCATGGATGCTGTGTTCTTGGCTTTGGAGAGTGTGTTTTTTATCTGTGCAGTCCTATAGTGATTTCTATAGGCATCAAGAATGTCAGCTATATCCTAATTTACAAAATTTGTTAAAAAATCTAATTTTCATAGCATAGGTATTTTTTTTTTAATAAATCTGATTGTAGTGATGTGTTGTTGTAAACTTTTAGTTGTTTTTTGTTTGTTTACATCATATCATATTTTTTTTTAATACTAAATTAAAAATTGTTATTATTTTCTCTTTGTATGTTAAAATAAACAAAGAATGTCACCTATATCCAAGACATATCCCCCTTTCTTTTAATGGAAGATACTTTTAATGTTATTAGCTTTTGTTTGTATTTTGATTCTTGTGGATAAATTATGTAGATATTTCGGAGAAGTGACCAAGATATTAATTTTTAGTTTTTCTAAAGCTAAACTAGTTTTATGTGTTAACATCTCATTGTATTTATTGTTTAATACTTCTACTTTCTTTTTCATCTCCAAATGATTTTGATTTTTTCAGCTTGTACTGACAAAAGTTTGGATTGTAGATCTCATAATTCAGAATCCCATTCTCTGATTTTTTTATACCAAGTTCGGGTTTTACCATATATGTAAGCTTTTAATGAGTCCCATACCATTATTTTATTTATCTCTGTAGTGTAATTAATATCTAAGAAGGCTGTAATTTAGATAATAATCAGGGTTTGAACTCTTTAATTTTAGTTATATATGCTGGAATTCTGGAGTTTAAGATTAATGGTTTGTAACCATTTTGAAGTTTTAGTATCAATGAATTGTGGTCTGAAAAGAGAAAGGGAGTGATTGCGAAATTAATGATTTTAGACTGTAAGTCATTGGCAGCAAATATTTTATCTATTCTTGTTTGTGTACCAAATCTGTGATCTTGATGGGAAAACAACAAAGATTTATCTTCTTTAAATTTGAAAGTATCTACAAGATGAAATGAGTCTACCCACTTGCTTAAAGCTTTTGATTCAGCAGATGCATGCAGTGATCTTTTATTTGTAGTTTCAGAAATATCAAATATACAGTTAAAATCTGCTCCTAATATTAAGTTGCTTTTATAATTATTGGAAATGAAATCCAAGTGTTTTTAACAGTTCCTGATCCAAATGCCTGGGAACCAGTATAGATCTGCTAGGGCCCATATTCTATTACTATATTTAACTATTACTCATGCCATAAGGCCTTCTTTATCTTCATACTTATAAATGATTTCTGGGTTAATCACATTTGTTTTCCATAAAATTGTTACCCCTTTTGTCTTTGTCTTATAAGTGGATTGCACCAATATCCTATATTCCTTAGGATTCCATTTGTAATTGTCATTTGTTTTGAAATTAGTTTCTTGGAAGATAATTTGTGCTTTTTTCAGTTTTAAATATTTCAGTAGATTTGATCTCTTACTAGGAATGGTATTTAAAGATAAGTTAAATCCATCTTGGGTTATTTCGACTATTTTTGTTTTATTGTGACTATTAAATGTTTTCCTCTGATACCTATAAAGTATATGTTTGAGCTTTTAAAGGAAATTATCAGTTTTATACTTTGAGTGTTTACCAACAAAGTGTGTTTTGGTCAGGCATACTAAAATGTTTTTTATGAAATAACAAATTTAAACTAATAAATGTTAACAAAAGAAAGATCCACACCAGCCATGGAATGAAAATCATTCCTAATCTAATGGATAAACCTAAGTCCATCAGAGTATCACTCATACCTTGACAATCCAGAACATCTGAGGTTCATAAATGTAATCATCATATGGAGAATATTTGTAATGGGAATAAGCAATATTTATATTATTTTGAACAGATATAGTACTGTTGTAGATTAGACAGAATTGTAATACAATATAAATGTCTATTTACTGTATAGGCAATTAATATTTACATGAAAGATAGATAAGCAATTCAATCATAGTAAAGTAGGATGTAGCATATATAAAACCTCAGTAAAAGATTATAGCACACAGTTATTTAACATATTCACCCTTATTGATGAAGTATTTCAAAATGTATTACTTAATTTAATTAGCTGGTAATAATATTTATACCTAATGTTTATAATACAATGTATTTTACTGGATATATCAGAAGTTATGTTTCATTGTTTGGCAGCATTTATGTAATCACTTTGTTTGTTGCTAACTTACTTAAAGCATCAAGTTTGTTTTATGTAAACATTGACGAAAGTTAATGAATGCAGCCAAATATCAAAGCAGCTATGGCAGAATGTTCACAGCCTCAAGCTAAGTCAAGTTATAATTCCAGAGTGTTCACAGTCTCAAGCCAGGTGAAGTTATAAACCCACATATCTTATTTCCAGATAAAATCCCTTTATTGCAAATAAGTTACAACAGGTAAGCTCTTTCACAAACTTCTGTTTGCTTCATAAGACCATAAACAAGCAGACTCAGCCTCCCCTTTTTATACTTATGCAAATAATCAAATGTCAAATGAGCAAATCACAGTCAATCCTACACATAAAGCACCTCCCCGCCATTAAATTAAAACACTACCAATAAAATATACGTCTAAGATGCATATAAAATAAGCATAAAATAACAGAATCAAAATAAAATAAAGTAGAGCTAACATCATATAATTCAGTGATATAATTTCATGCCTTCATTTTAGCAGCCTCCTACTTTTCAACTTAGAAACAATGGAAAGATGGCCATTCAAACCCTGTCCTATATGTGCCCCCAGTCTTATTATCCAGTCAACTCTCTCCCCTTCTTGAACTAATGTCACCCATCCTGACATCCTCTTTAACTATTTCTAGTATATTAAACTGAAAGTGATGTTCAACTCCACAAGATAAAATGTGTTTGGCAACAGCACTATAAGTTTATTCTCTTTTCAAACAGTACTTATGGTCCCTGATGCACTCCCTTAGCGATCTGTTGGTTATACCCACATAGAATGCAGAGAGCGCACTGGGCTAAATACACTAGATTCATGTTGTTCCTATCAGCCTCTGTGTTAAAGAGAAGCTTTCTTCCTGTAACAGGATATACAAATTCTACACCTTCAAAAATGTATTGGCAAACATGACATTTCATACATTTCCTAGTTCCTCCGACTGGCTTTGTACCTTCAAACCTATGCTGCTTCTAGGGTAGCATAACCTTTTAAGAGAGCTACTATTCTTATAAACTAAAGAGGGCTTTTCACCTGCTAAACCTGCTATCTCTCTATCAACCTGTAAGATATGCCAGTTATGCTCTAGTATCCCCCTTAATGCTTGATTGTCACTCGTATAAGTGACTGGTACTGCTACTTTAGTATGCCTCATTTGTTGTTTAGTATTACAACTCCCCTTGTTTGAATAGTATGGCTTTGCCATGTCCTTTCTAATATGTCTAGCATAATTACATGCCTCCACAACATCCTTACTACCATATCCTCTGCCTTCAAAATCTCTTTTTAGTTGTTTTAGTTCAGTTTCAAAGTCTGTGTCTCTATCTGTAAGTCTAGAGCATCTCATGACTTGCCCTCACAGTACGTTGCAAAACACATGCTGGGGGTGCATAGTTGTTCTATGTAAATAAGTATTACATATGGTCAAGATGGGTTACAAAAACTACAGTTTAAGTTAAAACTATTCCATAACTTGTTATGTATATTTACTTATATAAGAAAATTATCATGCTTCCTCTTGATGTTCAATGTAGTGTATGTCATTTATGACACGTTAAGACAGTAGTGTTATTATACACAAGCTCATGTTATTAAATCCTGTCTTGAATATCTAAATTCAGCAGACTGCTTCATCTTATGTGATGATTATATATTTATGTCTAGATTTATTAAAACCATACATTACATAACTATTGTGTGTGTGTGTGTGCGTGTGTGTGTGTGTGTGTGTGTGTGTGTGTGTGTGTGTGTGTGTGTGTGTGTGTGTTTGTTTTTGGCTGTTGCTTAGTTATTTCAGAGACCACAAGCTGTTAAGCATTATCGTCACTCTGTTCTGCTACCATAGCAACCTGGGTGTGTCTGTTTCTGTTAGTTTGTCTGTATACTGCATACCAGAGGCTCATGATGCACCTGAAGCAAAGCTTCACTTCACTGCAACTTAAAACCTAAATTCCTTCCCTTTCAGTGAGGCAGCAGCCAGGAAAAGAACAGAGAGCAAACAGATCAACAACAAAAAAAAACTCCCAACAAGCTGCCACAACAAGAAACAACACACTCCTCCAGTCCTCCCACCTCTCACTCAGCAGATGTACAAACAAACCATTCTCTTACAAAATATCCCAAATCACAGTTCTATCCACCCCCTTCTAAAACACCAAATGCCTTTTCCTAATTCACAAGCGTCAGTAAACCTAGATCACAAGCCGCAACCCACAGCTTCCCGGAGATGAAAACGGCAACATAACAACAGCTGCCAGACACAGCTGCATCCACAGTCAAACAGCACTCGAAGCTATGATACCTGCCATAATTGATATTAATAATGTTTAGACAGAAAAATAATGACATTTGTACTAGCTGCCAGACACAGTCGTATCCACGCACACCATATCAGGATTGATCAATAAGCACTTGAATCTATGATACTTGTCATAATTGATATTAACTATGTTTCGACAGAATAATAATGACATTTGTACTAGCTGCCAGACACAGCTGCATCCACGCACACCGTATCAGGATTGATCAAACAGCACTCATAGCCGTAATACCTGCCATAATTATATTAACTATATTTAGACAGAATAATGATGACATTTGTACTAAGAGCTTGCTACTATTATTTAGCATTAGTCTCCATGACAGCATTTTTTTCAGAACACTCTACTGTTAATGCTATTATATATGATGTTAATTTGTAACATTTGAGTCTGAACTCTGATGAATGGTACCTTGTTGAAAGTTATTATAAGTAAAATCAATTAAAAATGAACAAGATACGTATTCATTGAGTTCAAGTAGGGGAATAGAAACTTCTATGTTTGTATTATATGTTGCTTTTTTGGCTTATATATAATGTAAATAGTAACCCATCTTGATCTACCTTTGTTTGTGAAGAATTATTGGACTCTTTGAACATTCTGAATAAATCATTACTGTTTCTCAGTTGTTTAAGAATCCCTCTTTTTTTTAAATAACAACAGATGACAAGTGATGTACCATATCAGTTGATACATTGAGAGATGTAGTTGTGAGAGTTATTTTTTTGGGACAGCTATCTTGGAATCATTTTTTTTTTTGGTTTCTTCTTTCTAGCATTAGTCCAAGGATTAGTTTATTTTATTCTTTTAAGAGTAGGGCACATCCATTCCATTTCTACTGGGATAGGCACTATGTTGTTGTTTTGATGAATATAGTAGCTTCTAAGTCATTAAAGGTTGTCATCTCATTGGCAAAAAGTATTTTTATCTTGGCTGGAAAGGCCAGCTGTGCTTTAATGTTGTTTTGTTTCAACAGTTTTATTATTGGCCAGACATTTTTCCTTTGTTCTAGTTTTCTGGAAGAATAATCATTGTCAAACCTTATCAGGATTTGATTGTATTTTAAGGGTGATCTTCTCCAAGCAGATTTTAATATTAGTTCCTTGTCCAGAACTGAAAGAAATTGTATAACTAGGGATCTTGGTGGAGTATTTGTTGAGTTAGAAGAAGGTGTCCTCAGTGCTCTATGCACCCTTTCAATTCCAAATGAAAGTCCCTCTTTCAAGTCTAAAAATTCAGGAATCCAGGTTAAGAATGAAATAATGTCTTCACCTTTAGTGTTTTCAGGCAGACCAAAGATCCCTTATGTTGTGTCTCCTTTCCCTGTTTTCTAAGTCATCTATTTTGTTAAGCAGCCATGTATTCTGTTTAAGCAGAAGTTATTTTTGGAATTCCTACTCTTTGAGTCTCCCTTCAATGTCATTTAGAGAAGACTCTATATTTGTTATTTTTGTCTGGTGTTGCTGTAATACTTTCTTAAGACTATCAGTCTGTTTTTAAGAATTTAATTTGAGGTTTTCTAAGTCATTATTAAAGCCATCCATCTTCAAAGATAGTTCCTGTAAGGTAGATGTCATCAATTGCAGTTCTTTTTTCAAAGCAGCATCTGGATGAGAATTGCTTGAGTTGTTCATATTCAGTGACTCAATATATCTCCAAGTTACTTGACAGGAACATGTTTGCATATCTCCGCCAAAACTGATATTTATGTAGTTTAGTAGTTTATCTATAGATTTCTGACATTTTAAATGTGAAAATAATAAAATGTTCCTGTGTTATTATACTAGTTTATGGAGCACTCAAAATTGACTGCTCTCAGTTGGCCATCTAGGCTCCACCCCCAAAACTTCTGAGATCTCGATGATCAGGTTAGCTAAGAGGTTCTTCATAACACCTCTACTGAGAGTAGCAGATACCCTGCCCAGAACCTCTGCAATATTTGTGGATTACCTATTATTTTTCTGAAAATAATAATGTCTTCTAATTGATATTGGCAGTTGATCTTACAAGTTGCAGGCTGGCCAAAGGGGCAACCAGTATGATATTATCTTACTTGGATGTCTGTAATACAGCAATTTTTGAAATTATTTGTTTCCCTCTTAGAGTTTTTCCATCTTTATCATTAAAAAGTGCTGCCCTTGTACTTGTTCACAAACTAATCTTTGGGAACCACATAACCAAGAAAACGTTCACCCCTTTGTTGTCCTTTCCATTACTGGTAATGTATCATTTGGTAGGAGTCCTACTTGTCTTCTCTAGCCTTGTGATTACTTTGATGTCTGGTTCTAGACATCCACCTAATAATTAGAATAGGCATCCTCAAGGTAATGAATGACCTGAATATATAAGCATATAAACTATATTAGCTATAAATAAGCAAAAATGTACAATCAAGCAACTGACAACTGCACAGCTCATAACATTCTAAGATGACTTTTATCTGAATGTGTGTGTGTGTGTGTGTGTGTGTGTGTGTGTGTGTGTGTGTGTGTGTGTGTGTGTGTGTGTGTGTGTGTGTGTGTGTGTGTGTGTGTGTGTGTGTGTGTGTGTGTGTGTGTGTGTGTGCGTGTGTACGTCTACAGGTGGTACAGATGCACAACCAATACATTGCCAGTCACCTGGCAGTATGAATACTGCCTCTAGGTGATTGTCACTGTTGAAGTGACATCCCAAAACCATGTGAAAAAATAGGAAAAATCAGTTGTGAATGGATGGCTGGATGGGGGCAGTTGTCCTACACCTCCTTCTGTTACTACCTTTAATCACTTTATTGTATACTGTCTTTCTTTTTCTATTACTTATAATTGGATGTGCTTGTTAGATTAATTCCTATTACAGAAACTTGATGTGGAATGCTGCATATCTCACTTTTTCCAGTCAAACACAACTGGTCACTTCTTATCCACTACAGTGAGAAGCAAAATTGAAGAATATTGCTACATCATAGACACTTTAGCAGTCTCTTTCTTATAACATCTACCTACATTAAAGATCTAGTCTGATGTTATGAATCTCATACCTTGCTAAATGCTACCACCATCGGAGTATTATCATTAATGCAGTTGATTGGGTTTTGACTGAGAGATAATGTTGTTATATTGCAAATTAATTGGCTTTATTAGTTCCAGAAAAAGTTTAGTTGTTTGATTTCATCTATGCATGCAAAGCTTTCTGCTCCTCTTCTTTCCCTATTTTCTGTCACCTGGTTTGGGATTTAAAGTGCCTTCTTTTTTAGCTATAATATGCAAATGCAAGCTGAATTTGGTTGTTTCAAATTTTAGGGTCTGAGATGCATAGTCTATTTCCATTGTGGATTTTGAGCTGATCTGGTAGAAAAAGGAAGTGCTGCCTCTTTCATATTTCTTGAACTCTATGCTGAAGACTGATACTGAGTTCTAATGAAAGACAATTGCTATGTAACACTCCGGGACCTACACTGTATTTACAACTATGGTTTACTTACACTAACATTATTAATTACTATACAGTTTTGGTTCTCTTTGATAAAAATTCTCTGCTGTTTCATGTAATTTTACTTCAAGTGCTTGCCATAATAATTTTAAGTCTAATTTCTACTTTAATTTTATGCTTCTGCTGCAGTTGACAGTTCTTTCTCCTTGCATTGTGTGCAACATAATTATTTTGATTGTGAAGGTACTAAACAGAATGCTTTACGTAATTGAGCAGAACTGTATCATAATGAACAGTTTAATCTCAGTTTAATTGCTGTGTTTAGAATTGTTTTATCTTGCTGTACTCATATTGTTTTCTCTATTTAGCTATTACATTTTTCTATTTTACTGCTGAGTATACCATGCTTCACTCTAGATTAGACATGCATATTTCACAATCTTTTCATTCTATGAAAGCTTTCAAAAGATATTATTATTTGTAGTCTAACTTACATTGCTTTGTTTACACATTCAAATGATTTCTGTCTTAAGTCATGAATTATTCATTTATTTATATAATTACTGTGCTGGTTTGTTTACTTAATTTTTGCACTGTGTGCTCATCTCCATACTTTAATGCTAAGTCTAGTACTGTAGTTATAGAATTTCACTATTATTTCCTTTACTTTCTACTTTTTCAGATTCCCTTTACATGATGATATAAGCAATGTACTGATCACTTGACTGATAACTGGAAAATATAGTCAAGTCATTATTTTGATGATAGAGCAAAGTAGTGCTGTTAACTTTTGCATATGCCATACACTGACAAGGTAGACATTCTTTTCTTTTTTTTTTAAAAAAAAACTTTTGATTTGATTCTACAACCCAGGAATAACAACCAGAACAATTCGATTATGAATAAACAACAAAATAATTAACTACTCACAACTGTATAAAATCATCCATGACAAGTCAGTATATATATATATATATATATATATATATATATATATATATATATATATATATCTACATATTTATATATATATATATATATATATATATATATATATATATATATATATATATATATACATATTTATATATATATAAATATATATATGGGTCTACTACAGTAAACTGACAGTACACAACACCGACACCCACAACACTGACACCGCAAAAACACGAAAGTTCACATGCCTGACAAACCACAATCCCAACAGTTAATAAAACAAAAGGTTCGCTGTTCCAAACAACACACAGACAACACAAGCACACCAACAACCTAGAAACCTAAACTACACCTTACACACAACTATCTATGCACTAACCTTAACCCAAACCCTAACCCTAAGGTCTGTCACTATCGCACACTTACCTTACCCGCACCCTAACCCTAATTCACTTAATCCGCCCCTAACCCTCAAGTCCCTCACTATCGCACACTTACCTTAACCGCACCCTAACACTAAGTCCCTCACTATCGCACACTTACCTTACATGCACCTTAACCCTAAATCCCTCACTATCGCATGCACACCTTACCCGCACCCTAACCCTAAATCCCTCACTATCACACACTTACCTTACATGCACCCTAACCCTAAATTCCTCACTATTGCACACACACCTTACATGCACTCTAACCCTAAATCCCTCACTATCGCACACTTACCGAGTATCACTCACATGTTTCCCATGTCTGTGTTTTCACTGTCGGGGTTATGAGTTGTCGGTTATCTGCTCCGTCGGTCTTCTGGTGTTGGTGATGTGATTGTCGATCTTCCAAGCTTTCGGTCTAACGTAGGGAACCTATATACATATATATATATATATATATATATATATATATATATATATATATGGGTCTACTTTGAATAACCGAACCGCCACTTCACCGACACCCAGAAAATGGAGACAGAACGACCGAACAGGTGGGTGATAAGACCGACAACGGCAACGCCTGAGCCGATCCGTAAGTAAAAAGAGTAGTGACGGAGGAGCGGACAGGTAAGTGTACGATAGTGAGGGATTTTAGGTTAGTGTAGTGTAGGGAAGGGTTGAGTGTGTTAGGGTTAGTATGCGGAGTGGTGATGGGCTTAATGTTTTCGGGTGGGTTAAGTGAGTTAGGGTTAGGGTAGGTAGGGTGGTGTAAGTGGTGTTGAGGTTTAGGGTGGGTTAAGTGAGTTAGGGTTAGGGTGCGGGTTGGGTAAGTGCGGTAGTGTCGGACGTTAGGGTTAGGGTTTAGGTTAAGGTTAGTGGCTATGTTATTGTGTGCAATGTGTAGTTTACGTTTTTTTGTGTCGGTGTAATGGTGTTCGGTTTTTTGAGTTGTTGGTGTTTGTCGGTGTTGTGTGTTTTCGGTTGTTTGGGGTCGGTAAAAATGTGTGTCGGTGAATCGGAAGTTCGGTTATACAAAGTAGACCCATATATATATATATATATATATATACATATATATATATATCTATGTACATACATACAACCTTAATACTTATCTAATAAAATTTGCAGTTTTTGCCGGGCTAGTCTTTTATGAGTTATATTAGATGTTCTAACAGAGTTGGTTTGCATTTCTTTTTTACAAACACATTTAGCTAATCTTATAAAATCCATGAATAAAAGTTCTTGTTAATTCTTTCAGTTTAGTGTTATTTTCCTAGCAATGGCCAAAACTGACAAAAGAAGAGGTATCTGATGTTTAGGAATTGCACTTGGAATAGCTATATTAAATAACAACAAGGAATCAGTAATTTGACAATTGTCTAACCACAATGCCTTTACAAAATGTTTAAAATAATTTCAAATTTCTAAGATAGTTCTACATTCAATGGACATATGAACCCAGTTAGCTTCCAAGGCTTGACAACATCTGCAAAATTTCATTTCCATACGTTTAGTAATAATGGCAACTTTGTGTGGAGTAAAAAAACTTCTATTAAGAAATTTCCAGCTGAACAACTTCCAATATACAGAAGATGTGGTGCTATTTACAGATTTTAATAACTGTTTCCTATTACAAGCAGATAAGAGTTTTTTATTAACCTTTGTAGAATAATGCCAAAAGATTGAATCAAAGGCTAAAAATTCTTCGTAAGATTTTGTATATGGGGAAAATATGTAATTTTTGTTCAATGTTCATTGAATTACAGAACATAAAAAGTTGCAGTAATGTTGATATGGAGTCTATATCTAAACTTATTAGAAGTCTCATTTTACATTCAATAAACTGTCATAATTAGATATTACAAGGATAACCAATTATCTTGCTTAATGTTAAATGTAGCTAAAAGAAAGTTTATTGATTGAATTTTGTTCTTATCTATAAATTGGTACTAAAATATTAAATTATTATCTTTAAGATTTAACATGTTATTACTATTAAAAGACTCTAGACAATCAGGAGTATAGGTGATAGGAAATGTAAGAAAAAATAGTTGTTTAACACTATAATTACTTTCTATTATATTTTTGAAAGCACAAAAGATTTGGTTTAAAATATAGGAGAAATGAATACATTTCTTATGGTATATACAGAAGTCGCGAAGCATCCAATATATTTTACTAATACCTAGTGAAGGATTTATTTGTGTTTCATCTGTAATGCTAGAAGTTATGCATACTTCATGTAACTGTTTTCATCTTGAAACATAAGTCAGGTTAAGCCAGTGTGATACTGTGTTAATAATACAGCTTTTGAAAACAATTCAACATCAGGAAATCTAATTCCCTTACTATATCAAGCTCTAACATGCCAGTTAAAAGCTATTCTTGGTCTTTGAGGTAACCAGAAGAATTTAAGTAATAAGGCATTTACTTGTTTAAAGATTTTTTTAGGTGGAGTTGGGATTAGAGATTGCATATAGAACAAAAAAAGTTTGGTAAAATGACCATTTTTATCAATGTAAGTGTATCTTCCATAGTGAAGAACATTTTATTCCAATTGTTTGTTAGATTAGTGATTATATTTAATAAATTAGTAAAATTTAGAAGGCCCATATCTTTCCAGGAGGATTTAAAGATAATTCCTAAATATTGCAATGTATTGTTTTCCCCAGTTACGATTTTTATAATCTTGTAAATGCCTATTAACTTCCTTATTGATTAGCAGAGTTTCAGTTTTACTTTGATTAAATTTTAGACCTGATATTTTTTCAAAAATTTGATGTTATGATATATTGCAAAGATGAATATATTTCTCTACTTGTTATAAGGATATCATCTGCAAATAGCTGAATTTTAGGACAATTATCACTATTTAAGGAAAATCCTCTTATATTCATGTTGTTTCTTATATAATTAGGAAATGGCTCTATTGATAAAGCAAATAATAAGGGTGACAGTAGACAGCCCTGTTTAGTGCCTTTTAAGATTTTAAATGATATTGATAAACATGATCTAATTTTAACATAGGCTTTGGAATCCTTATATAACTTTAGTACTAGATTAGTAAATTCTAGAGAAAAAAATATATCCTTTAAGAATTGTTTGCAGATAAGACCAGCTAACAGAGTCAAAAGCTTTATCACTATCTAAGCAAATGATAGCAAGCTGTTTTTTAGTTTTGTTTGTAATATCAATCAGAGGCAATAGTTTTATAATGTTATCTTGTACTTTCCTTTGTAGAATGAAACCAGTTTGGTCATAATCTATTAAACTGGGACGTATATTATTTAACCTATTTGTCAATATGGACATGAACATTTTATAATCAATATTTAGCAAAGAGATAGGATAAAAAGATGAACATAGCTGCAAGTGTTTGCCTTGTTATGGAATAGGGGAAATGACAGTATATTTTAAGGAAGGGGATACTTTTAAATCGTGTTTAACAATAGACAATTTATTTAACAAGATTCTAAGTGTTGTATCTGGCAAACGTTATACATTTCTGGGATTATCTTGCCAAGCTTAGGGCTTTATTATTTTTTAGACTTTTAATTTGATCTTTTTCTATTAATGATATTGGCATATATAATATCTTGTTTTGTTGCTTAGTTAATTTATTAACAATATTGTTTTGTATGAATTTATCTATGATATTATCATTTTCTAAAGATGGAATTTTATCATTGATTAATTTATAATATACTTTAAATGCTTTTAATATACCCTTGACATTTTTTTTCTTGATAGGGAGGCCGTGATAATTGGATAAACCTGATATATAAACAACTGGCAATACTCAGTAGAAGCTTATTTATTATATTGCTGGCAGAGTTTCCCATACATTAAGACCAAGTAAGACTACCAGAATAGCTACTGGAAGTCGTCATGTATATTTATGTGCTTAAATCATAAACACTTTATAAAGTTAACTAATTTTAGAAATGAACACTGTATTGTAACAGTGCATTACTTGTTGAAGACAAAACTGAAATGCATTTCAGTTATGAAATTCTGCCTTTTAATCATTTCTTATTAAGCAGATGACTAAAAAAAAAACTACCAGTAACAGTATTGATCTTTTGCCTAAAATTCAGACCAAACTAAAATGTCCAAAAATGTTCTTCAAATTGTCATTACTGTTAAATCAAGAGACTAAACTAATGTGAACAATATACAAAATAAAATCACTTTCAGGAGTTCATAAATAGGCATGAAGATCCCTTTGGCACAAACAAGTTACAAAGAATACAGATTCCTGAGCCTAGGTGAGTAGTACAATAATAATATAAAAAATCATGCAAAATATTACAGAATCAAATTTGTACACTTCAAATGAAAAAAAAATACATTATTAAAACTGTAGAATATGATCTAGGACAAACCTGTGTGCCGCCCTCCCCACCAAAAAAAAAAAGGCAATTCACTTCTAACAGCTTAAAAGAACTCATACTACAGCAACCCCTGAACATTGATAAGCAGCAAGCAAAATGACTTTTACCACTGTAGGGTAGCTACATAGATTGCATAACTAACCAGCAATAAGGTACAGGGTAATAAACCATTTGTACAACTGCAAACTGTGACAATGGTCTCCAGGTAATGGAGAAGGTAAAAACAAAAACAGACTACAAAGTTAAGATGTTAACATATGATATAAAAACTATTGCTGTTTGTCACAAATGTAAAAACTGCACCATTCACAGAGCAAACTTTTTTTATATTTTGGTCACAAAACAGGCAGTACAGGAACTAGATAAAATTGTAACACTAATGTATTGGTTAAACCTCCAGTTTCAGCAAATGTGAAACTGAAACAATAGAGAGATTGCAACATTAGGATATTATTAACAGCACTGACACTCTACAGTACACTGACACTAAACACTAGCAGCAAAAACAAAAAAATATAATGATAGCATTTCAGTCTCATAGTCTAGAATAAGCAACACAGGAAATGAACAAGGTTACATCAGTAATATAATAGCAATGCTGCATTATGAACAGTGTCAGCAACCAGAAGGCAAAATATACAAAAATCAGCTTTCTGATGATTATAAAGTAATAGCAGCAGAGCTTACTTCATTAGTTGCCACCACCTAGCATTTGTCTATAGCATGGTCCAACTACCTTAGAACTTAACATTGTCTTGCATAACTGAGCTACCTCACTTAAGACATTCTAGAAAAAAACTGAAAAGATGGCTATTCTTGTTTCAGCTGTATCAGTTAGAACTAACCTTATAAAACTTTGATTAGTGGAAAATTATATTAAATTACTCTGCCAATACTTATCATCTGATACATCATGGGTTTCCATATAGGATGAATCATAATTCTGTTATTACTCTCCTTTCTATAGGGAATATTCCAGAATTTATAATGTATTTACTATGATTAATTACAAAAAAAAAATCTAAATCACTCCTAATTAGTGAAGCTTGTAAGGAAATGCAACACTCCAAAGGGTTCATCAAGACCAGCGCTTCAATCTTTTGAATTATAATGAAGGAGATGTGAGGCGTTCGGAGCACCTAAGGGAGAAAGAACAACAATGTGCAGGGCCTTTTTTACAGGAGGGAAGATGTATTACAACATCCAAGGAGCTCGACTGAAAATGCAGAGACAGCAGAGGTTTCAGAGATAAATCTTTTGGATTTAACGTATAATGCGGAATTAAGCAAACTTTCTGAGTTAACTTTTTAGGAGATAGATAACGGACAACAGAACAAAAAGGGTGAGTTTGAAATAAATGATGTTTCAAACAATACCAATACAATAGAAAAAAGTAATTTTGAATGTTGCAATACTGTGGACTGTGATTGCGAAAAAATTGATTTAGAAGTCCTGTTTGATGTAATGCAAGGGGCAGGTTCACCACAAATTATATATAATACAGCTTGTGGTTTTAAAATTTATAATTATTCTAGTAAATGCTTGAATATTGAACATGCATATTTGCTGGCAAAGGGTTTGATGTTTGTGCCAAGTAGGAAAGGGAATGTGGTTCAAATGCTTATTGATGTTAAGTTATTTGTCCACAAATTAAATTGTAAAATACTGTTTAATAATGTTGTTGAACATGAATGTGCTGTTATGGAAATAACTAGTTTGTTTAATCCCCCAAACAATCACTTAACAAAGGTATTTGAGAGAATGTGTGAGAAAGACATCAGAGACCACTTTTAAGGACCCAGTAAAGAAATACTTTACAATTTAAATCAACATGAATATGGTTTGTTAATAGAAATGGCCAATGATAAAAAAAATTTGAATAATGAAGCCTGATAAAGGAAATAGAATTGTAGTAATGGCTAGGTGTGATTATTTAAATAGCATCAACACAGTATTTATGGAAGGAACATATAGTAAAAGCTCTTTGAATGAGGTTAATATTATGTACAGATGGATAGATTTGACATTGGACAATATGGTCTTTCATGGTCAAATAAAAGAAGATAAGTACACATATATGAAAAACGACCACCCAATGTTTTCCAATGTCTTTGGTATCCCAAAAATACACAAAGGGTTAAATAATCCTAGTTTTAGACAGATTGTAGATGGTAAACATTCAAAAACATTTTTTTATTAGTAGATTCCTTGACAACCATTTACAAAAGGGTTTGAGTTCCTTTCCCTATATTAGTAAGGATTCCTGGATTTTTTAGAGAAATTAAATTCAGTGGAAGTAAGTGACAATATCTATTTGGTTACAATAGACATGTGTAATATTTTTTCAGTCATACCTCATGATGTAGCTTTAACATGGTTAGAAGCCTAGTTGCTAAAGACAAAAATGTATGATCAGGCTCAGGTTAACAAACTGCTCGCATTAATGGAATTAGTATTAAAAAATAATTTGGTATATTTTGAAGGCCAATATTTCAAACAGGCAACTGGAGTGGCAATGGGGGTGGTTTTTGCCAATTATGTAATGGCTTTCTGGGAGCAGGAGTTTGTTTTCCTCTAGTGGATATTCAACTATGATTCACCACTACACAAGATTTTTGGATGATATCTTTTATCATTTAGAAAGGATCTGAGGATAGTTTAAAGGAATTCTTACAATTTATAAATGGGAAAGTAAATTTTCTGAAATTCACATATCAGTATAGAATAGAGGACATTTCCTATTTGGATGTACACCTTATTACTGACAAAGTCAATAAAAGTTTAGCCTCTGGAATTTATTGCAAACCCACCTTTTCAAACTTATATTTAAATTTTGATAGTTGGCACCCCTATTATCAAAAGAAAGCAATAGTTAAGGGACAACTGGTTAGGGCTGCCAGAATGGTGAGTGATGTTGAAAGATTTAAGGAAGAAGTATTGTACATCAGTAAGATGTTTGGGTGTAGCGGTTATCCCCCACAATTGGTTAAAGAGATTGTAGATGAAATTATAAGGAAACGTAACGATGGAATTTACAAATTCTGAGGGTGAAAACACGGGTGAGACACTGGCAGCCACTACAGTGATGAGGGGTACAAGTATTCAAAGAAATATGAGAATGACATTTATTACAACTTTTAAATTAGATGCACTTAAAGTGGTTGGAATTATAAGAAGGAAATGGGAGACTCTACAATTAGACCGAGTATTCATAAAGTTAGGGAAGATGCCTACGATAGTTTATAGGAATGACAGGACCTTTAAACAAATATTGGAGGCAAGTACATTTTATAATAAAACAAACCAGTATAGGGTCAAGGGGAATTTTAAATGTGGTATGGAGAGTTGTTGCAAAAATATGCTGGAAACAGGGCACGGTTTGAGGGTGAATGGCATAACTATTGATATATTTGGTCATTTTAATTGTAATAGTAAAAATGTTGTATACATAGCTAAGTGCCAAGATTATCCCACATTTTATGTGGGTAAAATATGCAGGCAGTTGAAGGATAGATTTAATGAACATCTATTAGATATAAGAATATCTATTAGATATAAGACACAATAGGATGACAAATGCTTTATATAGACATATCCATCAACACCCCAAGCATGTGTTTAAATTTATGGTTGTACAACAACTGACCAAAGATACACAAGGAAAAAACACAGATATTCATCTAGATGTGTGTGAGTTATGGTGGCAAATAAGTTGGATGCCACACAGTACCCTGGTATAAATGAAAACATTAACATAGCATGTCTTTTAAAGCTGAAGCACATTGAAGGCTGATTTATTTATTTATTGGATTACAAAATTATACAACAACAAACTTTAATGTATAATATAATTGTACTTAACATTTTAATAGTATTAATTTTTTTTATTAATGTTAAATCATGGACCTGCACATCAATAAGTTCCTTTAGGAAGTATTTTCTAATATTTGGTTGGTTGTAAACATATATATATACTTTTAAACAGCAATTTTAGATGATATTTTTAGATGTTTTATATATAACATATTATTAAGCATTTACTGTTTTAGCATAAGTTCATGTTTTAGTAGTGAAATGAGAATTTAATTGTTTAATTGCATTTTAATTAAATAATTGTTTCAGGGGGTGAGGGTATTTATGTGCTGGGTTGTTGTTTTATCATTGTTCTGAGGAAGTCCCTAAGGATAGGGAAGAAACCGCTCAACTTCACGTATTTTCAATAAACCTGTTTGCTACAATGAAACACTTCACAATTATCTGTAAACTTTCCTTCATAACATCTTTGTTTTTAAAAGCAGTCCTTTGCATCCATGATTTCCACACTCTCCCAGTTTTCATAACTGGTACAGTCTCTGAAAACTACCCAGAAGGTCTAGTCTGTATTTAAAAATTCAACTTCAGGACATTTTGCTGTCATGGACCCATATTTCAAACTTCGTTAGAAGATACTGAACTAACATTTCTAATTAATATCGTCTCAAAATGTGAATGACATAATCCTTAGATGAATATTGTGAATGTTCTTTTATCAAAGTCTGGCTAGAGAATATACAATCACAAACTAGAAAACAAAACTGTAGTTATTAATGCTTGGAAAAATTGATTGAAAATTGTACAGAAAGAGCAAGCAACAATGTCCCACCACAAAGTATTTCAATATGAATAAATGGAATTCACTTCACAGACATGCTTGCTTTGCCCTCACTGTACTAAAACAAAAATACATTTAAATATTCTGATTGGGTTCATTTACCTTCACCTCTACTTCAGACAGGGTTCAAAAACAATCTGAAAATAATGTGAGTATTAAAAAAGCAAATAACATCACTAAAAGCAGTTTGTTAGATGTCTTGAAGAAGAATTGGACCTCACTGAATATAAATATACTTCTCATGTCACCTCCCCTAAAGTCAAATATGACCACAGGCCAACATGACCAATTCTTCACTACCCCAGCATGTCACCTCAGACTTCTTCATTAGTAAGTTTTGTACACATCAGAATCAGATGAAGCTTATGAACACTTGAATGCTTTTACTCCTATACATAAAGACAGCAGCAGACATGATTCAAACTGAGTTATACTAACATTTACACAACTTTAATAGCTACCATGAGTTAATTTTTAATGAGCAAGGATTCCCTTCTATCATAAAAGCATCATGCATTTTACAATGATAATTCAAGTCAGATAACTTCTCGTTTTAAATGCATATAGCTATAGTTTGTGTTAAATGATGACTTCGAATTTTTGTGTTAACTGCAGTTAACAGACTAACTCTTTTAATCAAATTTAATTTCTGGAGAGTAAAGTAAGTTTACTCCAGCCAGACTAGTGATAACACACACACACACACACACACACACACACACACACACACACACACACACACACACACACACATACACACATATGCGCATCCACCCATGTACACACACTCATACACAAACTGTCATCAGTAAAGTGATAAAAATCAGCAGTACAAATACTCAACAAGGATGGTGAAAAACTATTTGATAGACCTTTCCAATATTCTAAGTACAATAATTTTGAAAAAGTAATTTTCCTCAACAGATCTAGCTAGGAGAAATAGGAGGTTAAGCAGTTTTCCCTTTATTGACTCCTTTGCTTGACTTACACAAATCCTTGTCAACCATGCTTTGATAATGTCTGAAATAAAAACACACCTCTTCAGTAGAAAAAAACAATATTGTCATGGCCTTATTTGCAACTACCTTACCAATATACATACTCCTTTCAAATGCTAAGCAAGTCTTTCTCAAACTGTATCAAACTGAATCAAACAAAACAAAGAAAAGTACATAATATTCATGATTGTTCAAACTCAAAACATTTCTCAGAGAAACTGAACAATCCAAATAATGACATTACAATTAGTTTTAATTGTAGCCTACAACAACCTTAACAACATTTTCCCATCTGTACCATATATGTATCTGACATCAATCAAATTTATATGTGAAAATAGAACACCAGTAATAGGCACACAAAATGAACAGTGTATTCTCTTACGGTTATTAATGGTCCCTTTTATCAATAAAATATCACTATTGCTTTAGCATTTTGTAGCATCTATACATATTATAACACGTGTCATACCCTATTAAATAAGAATGTTCAACCTGTGATCTTTCATTTCATACTCATTCCTACGAAAGTGAACCATGCATCGTATTTTTCATGTATTACACAATAATGGATGACATTTTTCATATTTAATAAGACATCCTTCTTAGTGGAACTCATTTTACACTGCACAGTATGTCATGCAAAGATTAATCACAAGCACTGCATTTATTTCCCATGCTGCTTTGTGGAAGTACTCACGTTGTAAGCAGTCGGCATTGAGAAGGTCCTGGCACTTTTCATGGCATTTCACACCACATTCTGTACATTTCATGCCTTGCCTTGCAATACCCCAGAGAAGCCCTTCACACTCGTAGCAATAAGTAGGGGTTGTAGCTGTCCAGACTTCAAAGTTGTGAGGTGTTGTAGAAGAAATTGGGTAGATAAGAGCCTGTAGAGTTTTCTTGAATACATGCATTTTCTATAAAATAACAGCATAATCCATCATTAGGGCCAAATATTATGTTTGTTTATTATGTCTTTAAGTAATTAGATAGGATTAGCTAAGATTTAGGACACATTTCCTTAGCAACAGTCAAAAAGAATTCACTGAATTTAATGATATTCAACAGGAAAAACTACCATACATCATAATTCTAAAACTTTTTGGTAGCTGGACATTATAAACAGTAATTATTGTAAAGACAGGAATATTTGTAAGACAGTGTAGCATCATCTAATTGAGACACTTTAGGTCAAATGTAGGCTTCAGGCAGCAATGCCTCAAAGAACCATATGTCTAACATTTTGAGAAATGTTTTAGCCAACTGTAGGACATTGTTATATAACCTAAAGTTCTTTTTTTATGAGGCAATATCACAACACATACAAATATGACCTTGCACTCATAAGGAACCTAATGAAAACTGATACCCCCCCCCCCCCACGGGTCTATATTAGAACATCAAAGTTTCAAAGCTTCGAATGTTCTAATATCGAACCCTATTCAGCAAAAGCTGAAAATATCAAAGCAACAAAAAATAATCTTTTGCTAGGGAAAGAATTCCGTTGTCTGTTTCTGTTGCTTTGGTATTTTCAGTGCTGTGGTGGAAAGTTACAGGTCAGGGTCAGGTAAGTGTGCCATTGAGTGCGGGTTAGGGTGCAGGTTAGGTATGTGTGCGATTGTGTGGACGTGAGGGTTAGGGCGGGTTAGGTGACTTAGGGTTAGGGTGTGGGTCAGGTAAGTGTGCGATTGTGTGGACGTGAGGGTTAGGGCAGGATAGGTGAGTTAGGATTAGGGCGCGGGTGAGGTGAGTGTGCAATAGTGACGGCCTTAGGGTTAGGGTTTGGGTTAAGGTAAGAGGATAGTTAGTGGTGTGTGTATAGTTTAGTGTAGGGTTATGTGTAAGATTTTAGGTGTATGTGTGTGGATTGCTGTTTGGTGTGCTTGTGTTTTGTGTATGTGTTTCGGAACAGCAAATTTTTTCCCTAGGAAAAAATAAGCTGTTCTGTATGTTCGATGTTTTCAGCTTTCACTCAATAGGGTTCGATATTAGAACATTCGAAGTTTTGAAACTTCGATGTTCTAATTTAGACCACCCCACACACATATATCCATACATTATAGATGCTGCCACTACGAAAAGACAAAACACAGCACCAATGAAGTACACTAATGAACATAAATGCCCAATATTTCATAAGTGTGAAAACTCACACTATAAGTGTCTTTGTTTTGCAGGGGGCAAGCAACCATGCATACCACCCACACCCACACACATACCTCCAGACTTACAGCCACATCTAACAGTATCTCAACCTCTTAGCCCTTAAGGCAAACTACCATACACCCCAATGTATCAGTCAATGGAGACTCTATAGTAAGACACATAGGTGCCCCACTCACCAGGCTTTGCAAGACGATGATCACAGTCACAGTCATTTACCTATCATGGTTAAGGATCCACCAGATATTACACACACAAACACACACACACACACACACACACACACACACACACACACACACACACACACACACACACACACACACACACACACACACACACACACACTCAGGATAGAGAACCACAGATACCAAGATGACTTTAGCATAGTCCATTTGGGAGTTAATGAACTGAGATGCACCTTCCTGAACAATATGATAAGAGACATAATAGACCTTTCAGATTATGTGTCCCAGGCAGGTATGAGCTTAGCATCGAGAAACTTTCTACCGTTTCCGAGGATGATACCACAATATAAACAGAAGGTGATTCACTTTAACAATTGGCTTAGTCACTGTTGTCATTCTAGGAGGGTCCAGTATTTGTCAGGTTGGGAGGACATGATTGACAGACCACACTGTTTTGCCAGGGATGGTCTGCACTTGTGCCTTCTAGCCTTTCGGACATTGGCCTTCTGCCCCTGCTCTGTTTTTTTCCAAAAACCTGCTGTGAGACTACAAAAGGTAAGTGCTTATTTTCAACTGTTTTCTGCACTTCTGATTAACTAAAACAATAATTGCTGCATATCTGATTACTCTTACAACTGTAATTACTGTTTATCTCTTTGTTCTGTTCATTTTATTTGTTGCTGTACTTGAAAAACTTTAGCAGGAGCGGCCTTAGGTCAACTGGTGCCCTAGGCGAAAGGGTTCCACGGCGTCCCCCACCACACCACCCAGTGCCCCCCCATCCTGGTCTACCTGAACCATCCAATTACTGGAAAAGTGCCCCTGCTAGAGAGGCGCCCTAGGCAGCCGCCTAGTTGGCCTATGCCTAAGGCCGGCTATAAACACTAGCATAGACTAGGTTCAGGGTTTGCTGGATCTAGAACTGTTTGTGACCTTTGGAGCTTGTAAAACAGTTAATCTTTTGTCTGGAGAGTCCTAGTTGTGTCCTCATGGGAGGAGATTACAGTTTGGTCTGATCTAGCTACAGGTAACACTACAGGTCTCTGTTTAGGGCATTTTGACTGGATAATATGAACTTTGCTGGTTCCTGTTTCTCTTCTTTAAATAGCCAGTGTTTGAACTGGGTTGTGCTTATTTACTCAAAGTTCATAGCCGGCCTTAGGCATAGGCCAACTAGGCAGCTGCCTAGGGCGCCACTCTGGAGGGGCACTTTTCCAGTATATGTTTGGTATAGGTAGACCAGGATGGGGCACCGGGTGGTGTAGTGGGGGGTACCGTAGCACCCTTTTGACTAGGGCACCAGTTGCTCTGAGGCGAGTCCTGTCAAAGCTACAGTGATTTAGGCCTTCTACCTTTGCTCTGCTGTTTTCCAAACGCCTGCAATGAGACTACAAAAAAAATAAGTGCTTATTTTCAACTGCTTTTTGCACTTCTGATTAACTAAAACAATACTTGCTGAATATCTGTTCAAACTGTGCAAATGCATTTTAGGCTTACAGAACTGAATCCTTACTTCTGTTCTGATCTCTGTCTCCTTTTATCCCCACCCACCTGTCCAACTGTTATAGTGGTCTGAGTTGCGGTCTTAATGCCTAGTGGCTTTTGAGTTGCCCGCCTCTACTGTAAATTTCATATTGGACACTGCTCCCAGTCCCATATCATCAGCTCATTCTACTGAGTATGATGAGATCATTCTGAAGGCCCACCACCTTACCTTCTTAACCTTAAATTAACTTCTGTTTCCTCCCTTTCTACTTGAAAAAAAAAACACAAGTTTATTCAGCTGCTCCTGCTGTATTTGTGCCTCTTCCTACTTTATTTTGCTGCTTTTGCTGCTTGTACTTAAAAGTGTTCAACTGCATTTATTCTGCTACATTTATGTTGCTTGTCAGTAGCCTGATTACATTGATGACAGTATTCTACTGAATTTCTGCTTTATTTAAACTGTTTTTGTTTGTTTGTTTGTTTGTTTGTCTTTCTCTGTTGTGATTGTGATCTTATACCTTTTGGATTTCTGGTACTCCTGTGTTTTGTAGCATAGGCTGTATTCAGACTTCCTGAGTCTAGACTGTTTTGTATCACTTGAGCACTAAAACCAGCTTTTCACTGAGCTACTAAAAGATGTGAGGCATCAGTTGCTCCCAACTAACTTTAAGTCCCTGTTTTTGCTGTTACATTGCATTTTTAATTTTATTCTCATTCTACTGTTATTTGAATTGCCTAAACTATTTTTTTTTTTGCCACATTTTGCTGTATATTGTACTAGTTCAGCTATAGCAAAGCCCATTTCCAGGTTTGCTGTTTCTGGGTCTGTCATATTTGTTGGAGAAGGCCATTCTGCATCCTTCTGGGAAGAGAGTGCTGATTTGGTCCCATCTAATTGAGGATGACTAGACTAGAACTAAGAGAGAGATCACCCTTGTTGCCTAGTTTGAGTTAAAAGGGTTATTTCGTGTTTTATTTAAGCCCTGCATTTGTGCTTGTTTGCATGTAGTGCATCACTGTGCACTGCCACTTAGCGGTAGTTACTGTTGGCGGTTATAGATGCAAACGTTTTGCTTGTTAAGTTTTCCCTTAGCACTTCACTCGTGGTCCTCCAGAGGTTTTTCATGGTCCTGCTCTACTGTCAGGTAGAACACTAAGCCTAGCCTCAGAGGTACCAACACACCTCTCACACACTAGCCATTCCTAAGTGTGACCTCTTTTCCTGACCATATAAATTTACATAACACAACGGACAGACAATTTCCCAAGCTTTCTCCAGCCAGCTTAGTCAACAAGGGCATCCTAAGGCAGTGTAGAAACTGCCTCATGTTCAATGACAACCCTCTACTCCTAATCCACACAACCTCAACATGTGAGAGATGCAACTATATTAACAACCTTGAATCCATGCTCTCTCACACACCAGTCAGTAGAAATCATGAGTGGGCTGTCAAGTTTGCACATCTCACCTTCTACTCCACCCAAACCCACATCACACATACCTACATATGCGAAGGTCCTCACCAGAAACATCCTTAAACACCAGAGACCTCCTAAACACAAATACAAGCACACTACACAAAATGCTTCCACTGCAGAACACAATACTCATAATAGGTCACGCACCAGTGTCTCACATGTCAAGCCCTCACGTAAGCCAAAACACAAAATCAAACAAAGTCATAGGTGATTCCATTGCGAGGCACACAAATGTCCCTCTAACCAGGCTGGATAAGGAGAAAGTCAGCTGTCTGTCAGGTGTCAGGATCCACCATATCAGACACATGCACTCAAGTCTCTCAAAAACTGGTTCTGTTATGACTCTGTCATAGTCCATGTTGGTGTGAATGACTTGATATGTACTTCTCTAGACTATATGAAGAGAGACATGACTAAGCTCTTGAACTATGTGTTTCTGGCAGCTATGCAGGTATACCGCTAGCCTTAAGCAGCATTTTACGTTCACCTAGGATAATGTCTCAATACAAAAAGAAAATGATTGACTTCAATAATTGGCTTAGTTTCTGGTGTCATTCTAAGGGGATACTGTCTGTCAGCCTGGGATGACATGATCGACAGACCTTGATGTTTTGTCAGAGATGGTCTTCATCTGTCACCCCTGGGATTTTGACTACTGGCTAAGGCTTTTGCCACCCCCATAGTGCCTTTTTTAGGCAGTGTCTCAAAGTCAAAATTCCCAATGTAAAAACAAACTAAAAACAACATCAAGGTTAAGTTGCTAAACACTAGGAGTTTTAACATGAAACTGTACTCACTGGAAGCAGTCCTCACCTTGGAAGACATAGACATTTGTGCAGTCACAGAGACCTGGTTCAAGCCTATGGAGAGCAGCCCAGCCATACTGGGCTACACCTCCTTTCACACATTCAGACCACAAACCGAAGGCATGAAAATCAAAGGAGGCAGGGTTTGAATATTCATTAAAGGTGAACACACCTCCAGATTGGTTATACAGTATGATTCCCTGGAGATACTTCAGGTGCAACTAACTGTTGTTAGGACACCTATTCAAGCCAGCTGCTTGCTGGTCTATTTTGTACTGCTTTACTTGGTTCACCTATTCTAGTCTTTGCCAGCTATGGGACAATCTCTATGAATCAGGACACCCATTCTGCCTATTTGTATCTACTTGAGTCTATCAAGATACATCCGAACACCATGGTTTTGGGTGACTTTAACTATCCATCCATTGACTGGGTAAATTACTGGTGCTCAAACTCACTTGGCCAAAGGTTCCTCGACTTTGTTAACTCCAATGTCCTGGACAAGCTGGTTCACATCTCCACAAGGGGTGCCAACATACTGGATCTGGTGCTTATCAATATGGGGGACCACTGTACCACTCCCAGTGTGAGGTCTTCCCTAGTGAAATCTGACCACAAATCAGTCTCATTTGAAGTAAATATCACACCTGACCCCCACCCCACCCCAAGCAGCAACTAAACTAAAAAACTTCTCCAAAGCAGGCTGTAACTTCTTACAGGATGGTATAAATAGCTTTAATGCACCTCACCCCCTCAGATAAAACTGGCAACTATGCTGAGTTCTACACCAATGCTTTATAAAAACACCTGTATTAGCCAACAGCATATAAAATCACTGATCACAACTCGATGTCAAAGACCAAACGATTTTATTCAGCTTAGCGCTTTTGTGGTGAAATATACCATTTCATCAGACCATTACACTGTTTAAGCTGGTGTTGCATTACATAGACTACATCACATCATTCACCAGCCAATTAACAATCAAAAACAATTTAAAGCAATAATCACATAGTTAAAGCTTGCTGTGTAAAAAGTTCAACATCTCATATAAAAAATCAACATCTAATATAAA
The DNA here is from genome assembly GCF_019279795.1 of Protopterus annectens. Taxonomy (NCBI): domain Eukaryota; kingdom Metazoa; phylum Chordata; order Ceratodontiformes; family Protopteridae; genus Protopterus; species Protopterus annectens. The sequence goes on along the minus strand of NC_056740.1, from coordinate 511,995,619 downwards.
ACACGACTAAACCACCATAAACTCTATACATAAACACAGTAAAACATATGTCATATGTCTAAAAATACTTGAATGTGTATAAAAACATTCTTCTGGATGAATAAAAAAGGCATGCTTTATTTAAAAAGTTTCCTGCTCTTCAAAATGGATAATTAGGCTGAGGGCTGATAAGGGCATGGGACTAAATGATAGGGTCCCTTTAAAACCCATTTTGAAGAACAGGAAACTTTTAAATAACTGGGTATTCTTTTCAATCATAGCCTAAGCACCAACTTTGTCCCAGCTGAATGGAAAATGGCCATCATTATCCCCTTGCACAAAGATGGTGCTTCCACTGTCCCCAGGAACTACAGACCTATTAGTCTGATTAGCCTTATCTGCAATTCCATGGAGAGACTCATCATGGACCTTATCAGCCAAGATATAGGTAATCTCCACACACTTGACCTATTCAGTTTAGATTTGTCAAAGGGAGATCATTCCTGTTAGACCTGGTGGACTTCTTAGAGACAGTCACCAAGGGCCTGGACAAGGGGAAATTTATGCATACAGCCTACCTAGACTTAACCAAGGCTTTTGACACTATCCCCCACTCAGGCATCATTGACAAACTCATCCAGCTAGGTATCAACCCTTATATCATTAGGTCACTAACTGGCTCACTGATAGAACTCATATAGTCAAAATAGGGGAATCCACCTCCAACAGCAGACCTGTAACCAGTGGTGTTCCACAGAGATCATTCTGAGACCTCTACTGTTTGGAATCTATTTCTCTGAAATACAAGCTAAAACTAAAGGTCTGTGGCTGACAAAGTTTGCTGATGACTGCAAAATGGAAATGGTCATAGAATCTCCAAATAATGTCAGCATCTTGCAAGAGGGTCTTACACAAACAAATGATTGGTGCTAAAGTCATGGCCTTAAACTCAATGCAAACAATGTATTATTATCCCCTTCAGTAAGTGCAATGTTCCTGCTAACTACAATATCAATAACAACACCCTAAGTATGTACTCAGTGGTGAGAGACCTGGGCACAAAGGTTGACAGCAAACTTACCTTTGATCACCATGTCTCCACAATGGTAAGAAGGGCATTCTATATTGCTCATCTCATAAGTAAGGGGATTGCATCCAGAAAAAAAAGAAGTTACAACCTCTCTGTAGTCTTCCCTCATCATGCCAATAATTGAGTACAGCACCTCTTTTGGTATGTACTTTTCCAAGCACCTGCAGCAACTGGCCAGACCACAAAGGTTCCTCACAATGAAAATTCAAGGTCTTCAGCATCTGTTTTATGTGGATCGTCTGAAATCACTGTCACTTTATTCTGTTTCATACAGACTACTCAGAGGTGATCTATGCCTTGTACATAAGACAATCTTTGACTCTGATTTATTGGAAATGCTGCATATCCACAAGTCAAATGGCACACATGTTACTCACTCCAAAGAGTTAACCTGATATGTGACATTAATAGAACCTGCTGGAGGGACAGATGTGTCTCCCTGAGGTTACCACATCTCTATAACGGACTCCCACTTCATGTCAAACAGAGCATCTCATTGGCCCTCTTCAAACACAGTCTGGACAATGGGATGGGTAACCATAAATTCACCCTGGAGGTTTCACCTTTGTCCCTCTTGGAGAGGGGCAATTGGTGTTGATCATGGAAATAAGGGTAGAACTTGTCTAGGCTTGTAAGGGCCCTAGGGCCATTAGCCTCATAAAATCCTATGATCCTATGATCCAATGATCCTATGATCCAATGATCCCATTATTTAACCCTATAATGCTTTTTATAGGCAAGGCCAACATGGTAAACTTTCTAACATGGTAAATTCTATTCAAGATAAACTAAAGATTTTACTGTACAATGCTAGGAGTCTCGACAAGACATTCCAATCCATGGAAGTGCTCCTCACCCTTGAGAGTGTTGACATCTGTACAGTTACTGGGACATGGTTTAAAGCCACAGAGGACACATCAACAGTGCAAAGCTATAATGTCTTCTGCACATTTAGACCAGCCACCTCACAAGAAGGAACAGGAGGTGGAGGTGTATCAATGCACATAAGAAGTAAGTACACCTCAAGATTAGTCAGACAATATGACATGCTTGAGCTACTTCATGTACAACTAGCCTTAGGCAAAGTTCCATGGCATATCCTTGCTAGTTGTAAGTCACCATCTATGACCCAGGATAACCATAGCACTTACTTGAATGTACTGGAAACATTCATCATTCAGGCCAACACTATATTCATGGAAAATTTCAACTATCCCACCATAAATTGGGATACATACTCAATCACTAACATGCATGCTCAGAGTTTCCTGGATTTTGTCAGTCCAAACACCTGAAAATAGCAGTCTGCACACCTTCTAGAGGTGTAAATGACCTGGATCTGGTGCTCACAAATGCAAAGGTATGTTCACCCTTTCAGTGTAATGTCCTTACTGACCAGATCAGATCACAAAGCAGTCATCCTTAAAATAAACATAACACCTGAACTCCCAGCAAAACCCATAACCTTTAAGAACATCATTCTCAAGGCTAGCTACCCCTATTAAGTGATGGCATAGCTAAATTCAAAATCCCTTCCCCCAACTCAGAAAAGACTGTGGTATATGCAAGTTTGTTTATGGAAACCCTGTACAAGCATGTAAATAACTGCAGAGCAACAGTGGTATAAAACTAAAATATAATTAGGACAAACTTCGAAAACAATGAAAGGATCTAAACCTGATCCCTGGCATGAATAGATCATGCTGGAGAGACAGATATGTGTCCTAGAGATTGCACCTCATCTGGATTAGGCTTTCTATTTACATGAAGCAGAGTACTTCCCTGACCATCTTCAAGCATAATCTGGACAGATGGATCAGAAATGACAAATTCACTCATTGGGTGGTGCCTATGACCCATATGGACAGAGACTGTTTTCAAAAATAGACAAAACCGTGCTTGCTGACCCTTGTTAAATATCCTCTAGGGATAGAAAATTGGGTAAAATCTGGAAAAAACTGGCAGGCTTGAAAGAGCTCTTGAGCCATTACTGTAGTAAACTATAAACCTATGAACCCATTCCATTTTTGTATTGTCAAGGGCAGGCCATGACAACTAAACTTTGTGGACTTCTTCAAGAAAGTCACTAGAGCCATGGCTAAGGGCAAAAATGATGCATCCTGCCTACTTCAACCTGGGAAAGGCATTTAGTGCAATAACCCACTCATGTATTATAAATAAACTAACAGATTGAAGTATAACTCCATATGTCATTCAAAGGATTGACAAATAGGTCATGGATAGACACATGAAGTTAGGCTGGAGAAATCCACCCCCAGCAAGAGGCCTGCTACTAGTGGTGTCCCAAAGGGCTCAGTACTTAGAATATCACCTGTTCAGAATATACTTCTCTGACATCAAGGCAAATGTAGAGGACCTTTACCTGATCAAATCTGCTGATGACTACAAGCCTGGTGTATTTATTTATTTATATATGTATATTTGTTTAGCAGAGTAGTGTACTGATCAGTACTGACCAATTTCAAGCTCAACCCAGGTTATAGGTCTTGGTGCAATCACTAAATCCCACAAAGATATGGATATCCTCCAGAAGGGTGTAACACAAACAAATAACTGATGCCACAGCTATGACCTAAAACGCATTGCAAAAATGTGCATCATTGTATCCTTTGGGAATATGACTACCCCTGTAAAATTACAGCATTGATAGTCCCCTAAGAGTAAACCCAGTGGTAACGGAATTGGGAACTCAGGTTGAGATTAACCAGAAATGTATTTACCATTTTGTCATTTTGTTGAGAAAATCCTTCTATGTAGTACAACTTATAAGTAAGGCCATAGGATCAAGATCTAAGGAAATCAAAGTCCAGCTACATTCAGCCCTCATTATGCCAATAACTGAGTAGAATGCACCCTTTGGCATGTACCTAACTGGGCATTTGCAACAGCTGGAGTAGCCACAGGTGTTCTTCAATGAGGGAATGCGTAGTGTAAATAACAAGTCCTATACAGACCACCTCAAAGCCCTGACCCTGCACTCTGTGTCCTATAGACTACTGAGGGGCGATCTATGCCTAACCTACAATGCATTCTCCTATCCAGTCCTGATGGATGTGCTACATATTTATAAAACAAACAGCACTGAAAAGACTTGAATCTATCTAAACCTTGTCTGTGACATAAACAAAACATGTTGGAGAGACAGGAATATGTCTCAGAGATTACCCCTTCTCTAGAATGGATTCCTCATGCATGTAAAACAGAGCTCTTCCTTAAACCTGTTTAGATGCAATTTGAGCCAATGTTTGGGAAATCATAAATTCACTCCAGGCTTGTCACCTGTGTGCTTTTATAGACAACAACAGTTCATAGATGTTGTAAGGCACAGACATAAAACAAAGCCACTCTAGTCTTTGGGCACTGATAATTGGCAAAATTGGAGCATTAATGTCTAGGCTTAAAAAGGCTCTAGGGCCATTAGCCTAGTCACCTGCTATGATCCTATGATGTACCAACTCAATAGCAGGGTAAACATGAAGAAGGGAAAATGTCTCACTGTTAAGAGACACTGCAAGTGCACAAATAGAAGTTATACCAACAGTGATTTCATATGCAAAACAGTTATCATAGTTTTCATCCTTGACATTTTATGACTTGGGTACCTCATGCTTGGGAAATGAAAAGTCAGTGACCCATAAATATATCCATCTGTCTATATATAAATAGATATATATGTATACAAGGGTTCTGTTGGTTTGGTTGACATCTGTTTAACTGACTGCATTTGGTCAATTATATAGATAATCAGCAATTGTGCAAGATCCAACATCCTAGACTAGACAGATATTCCTTTTCCCTGGGGAATGTGTGATCTTAGATTTACTATATATAATTAGTGGACAGCAGTTAGTCAAGCTTTGGTTTTTGACATAAAGTAGTTTACCTTTAGGATGTCGACGTATTTGTTATTTGACCAACTGAAGGTAAATCATATATTTATATATATATATATATATATATATATATATATATATTTGTATATACATATATATAGATAGATAGATATCTATATAGGTTCATAGATGTGTACTAGGCTAATGGCCCTGGAGCCTTTACAAGCCTAGCCCATAGGATCACCTTGGCATCTTGCCACCCAACCTTAGTTCCCAGTTCCTCTGTCAAGTAAAGCCACTGGAGTGATCTCTGGGGTGAATTTTCTATTTCCCATCCACTCATCAAGATTTCTGTTGAAGAGGGCCAGTGAAGTGCTCTGTTTGACATGTATGGAAGTCTATTCCATAGCATGGGCAGTCTCTGGGTTATGAACCTGTCCCTCCAGCATGTTCTGTTGATTGTGGTAATGAGGTTGTGGTGCAGAGGGATTGGGATTTCTTTAGATGTAGCACTTCTAACAGAGCTGGCTCAAACATGGCTTTGTTATGTAAGCTTCTTGGCCCTACAGGTCATTAATGAGAATACAAGGGAGGAGATTTAGTTAATTTTACTGAGACAGCTGAGATGAACTGGATAGGTAACTTACAAGCTGATAAGCTACCTGGGCTTAACAGAAATCTACCTCACAAACCAACCCTAAAGGGGCATAGAGTATTGCAATGATTTTGTTATGCTGGTGGTTTTTAAATAGAAAATTGTTTGCATGGAAGGTTTGATCTGATGAAGTATACTGAGTTATCCAAAAGCGCTACTCTTTATGATGGTTTTATTGTATTAAAGTTTTAATTTTATGACAGCTGGTTGCACTGGTTGCTGCACTTGTTGAATATTTTTTACTATGATGTTTTCCTTTGATAGTCAGCTTCTTGTTGTTTTTTTTTTTTATTTTACCGGTTCAGTGAATTGGTATTCGTGAAAGTGCACTTTCGTTTAAGTCCTACCATGCTTCATCTCTAGTGTTTATTAGTTGTTTTTAGACTGGAGAAAAAACATGGCCTGTGATGTGACTGGACTTTTTATTGTAGTATATTTTATTCCTATTAGGGGTGAGAAAATCACAGAACACATAAAGGGCAAAAATGGAGTTAGAACATCGAAGAACACATCTCTAGACCAAAAGTTCTAACTCTGAGGAGAGTGATTCTTTAGATGAGTGTGTGGAGCTGATGACATGAGAGAAAGGTTGATAGAACTTTTGAGGAATGTGAATAAACATCTTGACCGATACATATCAAGGTGGTAGAAATATGTTAGGGAAAGATGGAAAGCAAAGGGGAGTGGAGATATTATGTCCCAGGTCTATAATATCTGAGGCTGAAGGTAAGAAATACGGTTGAGAATACAATAGAATGTAAATATAAAATCCTGAATACTAAACTGTAAAGTGGGAAGAGGGTAATTTGAAGGCAAACTTAATAAAGATGGTGGTGATGAGATAAAAGGTTCACGTCATGTGACATATGCTATTCAGGGTAGGTGATAAAGGAGAGAGAAGCTATAAACAATGATAAATAAGTAAGTGGTATGCAGAAAAGAAAGGAAGAGTTGTAAAAGGATGCTATGAGAATATGGGGAACTGGAGATGTGATCACTCCAGCTGCAATCGCACATTGCGAAAAATGGACTTTAAGGCCCTGATGTCAGTTGGTGACTAGTGGGAAGGCAGAATATAGGACTAGGATGAGTAGAATGACTGACTCCCAGGAATGAGATGCTGGAGACAAGACTGAATGAGGAGATTAAAGGAAAGAAAGGGGGTAGTTACGGCATGAGGAGAATTTAAGTGCAATGAGGAAGTCATTAGAAGCTTTTGAGATAATGAAAAGGGGAGTTACAAACAAGTGGGGCAGAAAGACAGAAAAGAAAGGATCAGTTCAGATCCTACTGGAAGGGAGACAGGTTTGTAGGCCAGTGGAGGAAAAGGAAGGTCAGCTTAAATGATTTAATAACCTAATGAGGAAATATGGGGTGCCAAAAGGGGGGACAATGGATGTATTCCAGGAAAATGAGTGACTTTCAGAAGATTAAAAGGAAAAAGGGGTTGTGACAGAGTTGACAGTGTAGGATGTTGAGGAAGGGGGGTGGAGTAAGGATTGATTGCAATGGATCAATCACTGCACGTTTTGTAAAAAAGAAGTATGACATACAGAGAAACAGAAACTAGATGGAAGCAGCAAAATTGGATGTACATGAAGCCTAAAATTAGAGTGGAAGAGGGAGGCATAGAGAGCTTATTTACATGACATATGATATGACAGATATCAGCTTTAAGCAAGTCATACTCTCTCCCTCTAGCTGGCTGAAGAGAGAAGTTTAGAACATTCTAGTAAATGTAAATGATCAAAGAACAGTTGGAGTAAGAGGAGAAGACCGTAACGCTGCAGATATTTTGGACCTATGAGGGCACAGCAACAGCAAATAGACTTTTCTAGGAAGATGGAAAACATATTTTAAAATATTTGGAATTCCTCAGTGTTGTTTTATGCATGGGAAGTAAGATGGCTAGGCTGTGAATTAAGTCTAATAAGGAGACAGAAAGAAAGACAGATAAAGCAAGGCAATGATAAATTTAGGCCAAGGTAGGAAAATCCGAGACCATGTAGAAGGTGATTAAGCAGTTTAAGATAAATAGGATATTAGCAAGACGGGAGAGTGAGCTGAGAAAGGTGTTGTTCTTTTGTGGGATACAACTGGACAGTGTAACGATTGCAAACAGTCAAAGTAATAGAATCAGGGACAGAGTAGAAATTGTTGGAGGTATTAGCCAGATAAGGATAAAATATAATGAGAGTAAGGGCAGGGTGTGGTGGGGTTTTTGGGTTGGAGCTTGTTGATGGGAAGGTTGAATAATAAACAATGAACAAATAAGAATATGGGTTAATGTAAGATTGTATTTTAATTTTGGATACATTGGGAAATGTTTGGTATGTTGTTTTATCCCACATAGAGCAAGGTGTAAAGCTTTTTTTTTTTTTTTTTTTTTTTTTATGGTTACTTTGAATAATAATAAATAACCCTTGTGGCTGCTATGACAGTGACAAGGATCTTCTAAAAATTTAAAAAACAAACAACAAACTGGTGAAAAAACCACCCTTGCAGGTCCAGCGCCTTTAAACTCCTGGATTCAGATAGATGTGTGCAAAGTTCTTTATAATCCACAGGTTATGTTGTAAACAAGAACGCCAATAAACGAAAAAACCAAATTGAAATTTTATTAAGCTTAAAAACAAGCTTTTCGTCAGTGCTCTGTAGCTTAAAAACAAGCTTTTTGTCGGCACTCTGTAGCTTAAAAACAAGCTTTTCATCGGTGCTCTGTTAGCTTAAAAACAAGCTTTTCGTCAGCACTCTGTTAGCTTAAAAACAAGCTTTTCATCGGCGCTCCATTATAAAGAAAAATTGGCGCTTATTAACCACCGAGTCAATAGGAGCATTTGGACTACTATCGCCCCCTAAGGTTACTTTCAGGAGGGGCCTTAACATCAAAAACATCCAGGAGTCCAAAGTTTCTGGTGCCTACCCCAGATCTGGGATGCTCAAATGTAACATGTGCAGGTACTGCAGATACATTAAAGCAAGTTCAGCTTTTTCCATCAGGGGCAAGAAATATCTCATACAAGGAAGATTCAATTGTGCCAGTAATCGGGTGGTATATTTAGCCCAGTGTTCAGTCTGCCCAGGTTTCTACTTTGGCAAGACTGATAGGGAACTACAGGAACGAGTATACGAGCACTTATATGCCATCAGGAAGGGGAAGGTCGACAACGCTCTGGCCAAACATATATTAGATAATCCAGGTCATGAATTTTTGTTTACAGTCATCGATCAGCTAAACCAAGAGTTTATGGGGGATCAGATTCTTTAAAACTTGAATGCAAGGAGTTGATGTGGCAACTTAAGCTGGAAGCTTACCATTTACCTGGACTTAACAGTATGCTTTCCATCAGTTGCTTTCTCAAATTGAGAAGCCTAGTGAGGTGAAGCCCCCTGGAGTGACTTAATGGCATCTGGGAACATATTTTTGGGTTTTACCATTTTTTGTTTCATTTCTGTGTTCACTATTTATTGTTTATTTTAATGTTTATATTAACACTTGTGGGAATTTTCTTTCCACTTTTATACTTATTTTTAAAATACATCATAATTTTTCTTGTGGCTATTGACACATTTGATCATTTGTATTTATATGTAATTATGGTGGCTTTAAAATTCAATATTTGGAGCATCATAGGTTTACCAGCATTGATGGCAGGTATGAGTAGTAGATACCAAATTGTTGAACATTTTGGCCGCTTCTTAGTTAAAAATTTCAAAGTGTAATTTATGTGCTTTTTAAAGGGGAGCCACTAGGGGGCGCATTTGAGTGGATTAGTGATGTATTTATAGTGAGACAAATGTGTGATGCAATTTGTTGTTCTGAGGAAGTTGGTGCAGAACGCCTACGAAAAGCTTGTTTTTAAACTTAATAAAATTTCAATTTGTTTTTTTCGTTTATTGGCGTTCTTGTTTACAACATAACCTGTGGATTATAAAGAATTTTGCACACATCTGTCTGAATCCAGGAGTTTAAAGGCACTGGTACTGCAAGGGTGTTTTTTTCACCAGTGACAAGGATCTTACCAGAGTTAACTTCATAAAAAAAAAATGTATTAATGATGCAAGACAAGTGCGCATTAAGTAGTACAGAAGTATGTATTTTCTGTGTAGTATGGTATTTAATAAAAGTGCAAAAAAGTGCCAATAAAATACTACAGTCATTATTTTTGGTTATAAAATGTGTAAGATAAAAAGATAACAAAGGAAAGAAAGTGTGGACTGTTTAAGGGTAATGTGAAGAAAGGGATAATTCAGTAGAAGGGAAGATAAATGTATAGAGGGTTGGGAGAGTGGCCTAATGGTTAAGGTGTTTGCCTTACAAACACAGGGTACAGGGTTTGAATCTCACAGGGGATAACTGGCTAGGCTTAAAATGGCTTGCAAGGGTAGTTAGCCTAGTACTGACCTATGAACCTATTTCTCATGAGCCTATAGGGAAAAATATTCAAATGTGCATGAAACAGTCTTATGTTATGTGGAGGTAGAGACAGAGGTGCAAACATGTATTGTAGCATAAAAAAGATCTGACATTTATCTAAAAGTTAAGTAAGTAGATAGATTTAGTGGGGCAGTCATTCTGTATGTGACAACTCTTTACATCCACCCACACATCTAGGTAGCCTGTTTTCATTAGTATGTAAGTGTAAATAGTCATGCAGATCTCAGTACTGAAGACATGTGGCAGCCATCTAGCCTGTTTTCATTAGTATGCAAGTCTAAATAGTTGTGCAGAGCCCAGTACTAAAGACATGTTGCAGCCAATGCCACGTCAAACCTACCATGTAAGTTTTTTTATAGATCAGGTAGAGAAGCATGCAGCAAATGCTGTCTGTCCAGCAGGTATCTGAACCAGCAGTATGAAAACTTGAGAAGTGAAATAAAATAATTCAAAACATAAGATTTCAGAGGACTGTCCACTCAGTGTTGTGGTTCTGCAGCTCTTTTTACATGTCATAGCAGTAAATATTCATGGCCATGATAGTTCTTTTATCTTCTAAAGGGGTTATTCTTGTGATAGTTAAAAAAAGAAAGGTCTACAACCGCTCTTTTTAATATTTCGTTTTCTATACTGGAGATGTCATTATCAGAACATATGGTTACTCAATAAGTATGAAAAACTTAAAACAGCCTTGAATGTAGCTCATTGTTAATCTATGATAGTTTATATTGTAGCACTTAAGATCATTTGGCTAAATAATTTGGGAATAGAGAAGCCAGTTAATTTACATGGGGACATATGGATCTAAAACACAAGTGGGAGTTATCCTACTGTACCCTTATTACAAGGTAAATGTCTGCAGTTTTGAACCAGGTTTCTTGTGCAGATTCCTTCCTTTCCTTTCCTTGCTCATTCCTATAAGCTTCTCACGCCTGACAATCTTTGTTATTGCTGTTTACTTTTAACTTACTCATATAACTTACTCGTTCTTACAAATGTTAATGATTTGCACAATCATTTATACTACAGGATGTAAATAAAAGTACCAGTTATAACTACATCCTTTTTAAGATAATCAAAACATGTGATATGCTTTTCAAACAGGTTTGTTTACTGTATTAGTCATACAAATTTCCCTTCTACGCATGACATTCCAGGAGTCTATACTCCAAACATTCAGTAGCACATGGGGAGCATAAAACAATTCTCATCTCTAGCATGCTTATCCTTACAGCTTCACTTGAATTATATCAGATATGGCATGCTTTCCTCTACTGTTTCAAAGTGAATTAAATTGCTGCTCATACTCACCTTAAGTTTTCAGTATATAAAAAAAATCTTTGGAGGCGTATTCAAAAGAAACAGTACATTTTTTCTAACAAAAGCAATTGCTAGAATACATGTAGCAATGATGATAAATGCTTTGCAAATAAACAAAACAATAGCCTAATATTTGAAATAAGACTCAATAAAATGTGCAATTGCTTCTGATGCAGAGAATAAATCAGATATAGCAATCTATTTATTTTTTGCTTCATGCTGGACAGGTTGTATTAGCTTTTGTTCATCTGTTATCAATTCCAGATATTGACATTTGAATATTTTTTGAAAATAGATAACTGGGATCTAAGTCACTAATTAAACTGCTGATTCAAGGAAAAGACAGAATCAAATGCTGCGGGATAATTTTACTCAAATATGGATTCAGTCTCTCCCATTCCACAGAAATGTTTGAGCAGGAGGAATTTACTACGAAACTAATTCTCGGTCACCCCATAAAGAAAGATAAGCAGAACATTTCTGTACCTCAGAATATATGACTAGAACAACAAGGATGTCATTTATGTTAAAATGACACCTTTGTACAGGAAATAAAGTACGGACCAAATGGCCTTAAACAAGAGGAATGTGACTAAATGTACAGGCACTCAAAAGAAATGAGCACAGGGTTGTAGCACAGACAGGGTGAAAAGTATTGCCTAGGCTAAGACTCCCACCCCAACTTTAACACAACAACCAGGCCAGCATCCTTACACAGCAAGTGAGGTACTGAAAAGGACTCCAATTCAAAAAAAATGGTTGTGGGGGGGCTTCAAATGAAATGGAAAGAAACATTGACTTTAGCAAGACTGGCAACATCCTCAGCACTAATATTTGATGATATAATGACTTCTAAGAATCAAAGATCACATATCCCCCCCCCCTCTCTCTCTCTCTCTCTCTCTATATATATATATATGTATATATATATATATATATATATATATATATATATATATATATATAGATATATATATATATATATATATATATATATATATATATATATATACATATTTGAATATGTGTCTCATCAAAGTATGAACAGCCAGATGAGCAAATGCAAAAAGAGCTATCTATTTACATTGAATCTAAAAAGACTGACTTACGAAAAATTAAAAAAAGAATGTATTTTCTGAAGGGAGGCTACCCTCCCACACCTTCACCCTCTGCTAATTATATATAAACTAACTCAAAGAACATATAACACAGGTAGAAAGGGCAAACTCCCAGACCCTGCTATTCCACAATCTCACATGGAAAACTGCTGAAAGACTGAAAAACATGCCTGTAACAGCATTTACTTTTATGAATGTTCACTCTTACAGACAGCAACCAGATATCTAACTCTCTCTCTCTCTCTCTCTCTCTATATATATATATATATATATATATATATATATATATATATATATATAGAGGGGTTCCTGTTGGAATCCATATGGTCAAGACCATATGATCGAAGTTTTAGAACTTCGAAATTCCAAACGGAGATCTGCATACAGCGTGGAATGGGAGATTTCCCTTTTCCTCACTGTAATGCGATCTTGGAGTTGGTATATTTAAGTAACGGGGGATTTGGGGGGTGCATGGGGTTTGCCCCCCTGCAGAAATGTTGAAAAGGTGTTTTTATTTTTTTGTTATGTTGGATTTATTTCTCAATCTCGATATTCCGAAGCATCAGTCATATGGTCTGGATCATATGAAATTCGATGTTTTGGAAATTCTAGATTCCGAAGTGAATCCATGTACAGATATTTATCTATTTATCTATCTATATGTATGTATAAATAGATATAGATATTTATAAACTGAAAGGAAAAAGCAGCGTGAATTGTGTAATACCTTAAAACTTCAGCAATGGGGTCCATGGGATCTTTGGCCACACACACACACACACACACACACACACACACACACACACACACACACACACACACACACACACACACACACACACACACACACACACACACACACACACACAGTATGTATATCTATAGATAGATAGATAGATAGATAGAGACAGACAGATACACATACATATACAGGTAGATAGTCAGATATTTTATATGGGAGGCCTTCAGATAAATATTATTTATATCTTCATTTTTCTCCTACCAAGCATGGAAACAGGCAAAATGGCTACATGAAAGGAAGCCGTGCTAATGTTGGGGTTGTTATAATGGCAAAGTGGGAGAATGTAGACAGGGATCAGTGAGAAACAGGACAGGTGACTTTCATTCTACTAGCCAACAAATTAATTCTCATTCTGAGTTTAGGCAGATCATGGAAAGTGGAACAAGGCACACATTTTGAGTTCTTTTTTGGTGGGTTGGCCAAGGTAATCAGGAATTAGAATATAACAACTAGATGAAATTGGCAGAGGCAGGTCTGATTTACAGACTAATTGTGTAAAATGTAGGCGGCTGCTCATACTCTATTAAAGAAAAAATAGTTTTCCAGAAAAAAAAAAGAAAAATACGGCAAAAGGAAAAATAAATAAGACTAGAACTGGCATTTTTTTCTAAAGCAATAGAAGTGAATAAATGGAAAAACCCGATATACAAAAGTGGGAAGTATAAATAACTGTAATCTGAAGCTATCGAGGATGATACAAATAGTTTTTCTTTTAAATGAAATCCAGAAACCAGAAGACTGCTAATCGGAATACATTATTTGCACATTACCTAAATATATGAGAAGATATGTCTTCCAACAGGAAATGTAGTCACAGAAATATGAAGTTCACTGGGTGTTTCATACAATACAACATATAAAGCCATGTTCTTTGTAAATAGTGTAATATGCTAAAATGTTACCGTTGTGCTCTATTAATATACTTTTCTGCAGACTTCTAATTTTAATAATAATAATAATCATTTTCAAATAATTGTATATTACTTACTAGTTCCTCATTATTCAGTGATGTCCTCGTGACCATTGCAAAAGACAGTCCAGCTTTTCGGGCAGCTAGAGTCTGAATAAGGAAAAAAAAATAGTGTCTTAATTCATTAATGTCAAAAGATTCAATTACACTATCAATTTTGTTCATTTCTAAATCCATGAAAATGAGAATTGTGGAAAAAAAATGTAGCAAACTTGTTTCCACTGGTGAATATACTAGTAATGCAGCACAGTTTAACAAAGGAATCTTCAGTTGTGTTACTATCTGCTCCTGCAGTGAACTTTGTGGAAAGCTGAAACCATTTGGAAATGTATGTGAAAGCTGTGACATTGTGGAATTATTTCTAGCAACATCATTTTTTCTCATCACATGGCATAATTATTGTCAACAGTATAGAACTACAGCAAAAGATTAACGTCCCCAAAATACTTTACAAAAGCTGATTAATGATAATGTAAATAAAAACTGAAAATGAGTTATAATGATCTCATGTTGGTCATTTTCAGCAACAGCCATAATGCTTAAATGACACCACCCATTTCAAGCACAAGTCCTCAAGAGGTAACCACAAATATTCCATGATTATTATTTGATTAGTAAACTTCATTGTAGCAGCCTTAAAACTACTTTTTAATCAGTGCCAAAGCGATGCAAACAGTGCTTTCAAAGCATTGTGGAAGGACTTGCACTGAGCCTTAAATTTTTCACTTTCTAAACTTGTGGAGATGAATGACTGATGACTTCATCCTTTAAAGTGTTCTTATTTCTTAAGCAAATCCTGCATATATGAAGAAACAGATATCTCCATCCACCACACAACATCTTTATGTGTACAGTGCTGAGGAGTTATATGCCTGGCTCACGAGGGATCAGCAAACCCCACACTTATGAATCTCCTACATATTTGTAAGTCAAAGACTAAGAGAAATACAAGGCCTCAGGACCTGAATTTTGTCTGTGACTTAAACACAACATGCTGAAGAGACAGATACGTATACAAGAGACTACCCCTCATTTGGAACAGCCTTTCCATCCTTGTGAAGCTGAGCTTCTCTAGTACCCAGTTTAAGCCTAACCTCGACCAGTAGATGGAGAATAAGAAATTTACCCTGGGATGGCACCCATGTCCCTTATCGAGATAGGTAGCTTATAAATGCCTGGTCCTTGAGGTACTACTTGGATAAAGGACATCATTATTTTTGGGGAAAACTTGGCTAGTCTTAGAAAGGCCACCCAGGCCTAGTAACAATCTATGAATCTATAAATCTATGATCTTTCACACAACACTGGAAGATAGTATATTTATAAATCTCACAGAATATAAGGAAAACATGTATGTCTTACTGAGGAATATAAGCTGTAGAATGAAAATCACATGTTGTCGTTCTACAGAAGTAGTCCAAAACATTAAATAGGAAGTTTTTTTATTGCAATGACAAATGTATAATTTAAAATCTTCTTGGGAAATTCATAAAAGTATTGTGATGTGTACACCTTCATGTACATGTTGTGGTAACCTTTTTCAGTTCAGAGACAACCCTAACTCTATGTGGCATGGTGCTCGAGTATTAAGATGTATAGCACTGTAAAGCACTTGGTCTGTGGCCTTGCTGTATTCTAATGCAGTAGTCTTGGGAGATACACATGCTAATTAGTCATGTGCTCTTTCTTCCTCTCCCAGAACAACCTGCATGAAGGCATCTACACACCAAACAATTCATAAAATATCTTAGACATGAAGAGCAGCATGGCCAGCCCTAACATGTTGCAGTAGTGAACACTGCAAAAGTTGTACATACTGGGGTGTTTACTGGTAAAATAGGGTTGGGATATGTGTGGGCTGTATCAGGTATGTATGCATGGGAGGAAGAGGTAGGAGAGTTAAAGGGTTTCATATAGGTGTGTACATGTGTGTTTAAAACTAAATGAGAGGTGAGTGTGATTGGGCATGTAGAAGGCTGTTTGTGTGTGTGTGTGTGTGTGTGTGTGTGTGTGTGTGTGTGTGTGTGTGTGTGTGTGTGTGTGTGTGTGTTGATGTAATCAAAACTCTGCACTTGTCTTTTTTGTTATTTTGTTCCCCTCTTAATCCCACACAACCTGTTTTGATGTGCATGAGTGTATGAGTGCGGGTCTGCAGCAGTTTCCATACCCCCATACCCACTAGACTTGCATCCTACATGGGCTCAAACAAGACTTAGCAACACCACAGGGTACTCTTTTCAATCATAGTCTAAGCTACAGCTTTGTCCCAGCTGAATGGAAAATGGTCACTGTTATCTCCTTGCACAAATGTGGTGCTTCCACTGACCTGGGGAGCTATAGACCTATTAGCTTCACTAGCTTTACCTGGAAGGCCATGGAGTGAATCATCATGGACCTTATCAACAAAGATATAGATAATCTCCAAACACTTGACCCTACTCAGTTTGCATTTGTCAAAGAGAGATCATGCCTGTTAAACCTGGTGGACTTCTTTGAGACAGTCACCAAGGCCCTGGACGAGGGGATATCTGTGAATACAGCCTACCTAGACTTAGCCAAGACTTTTGATACTATCCCCACTCAGGCATCATTGAAAATTCACGCAGCCAGGTATCAGCCTTTATATCATTAGATGGGTCGCTGACTGGCTCACTGATAGAATCCATATAGTCAAAATAAGGGAATCCACCTCCAAAAGCAGACCTGTAACCAGTGGTGTTCCACAGGGACTTCTACTGTTTGGAATCTATTTCTCTGAAGTACAAGCTAAAACTAAAGGTCTGTGGCTGACTTGCTGATGACTGCAAACTGAGATCAGTCATAGAATCTCCAAACAATATCAACATCCTGCAAGAGAGTCTTACACAAACAAATGATTGGTGCCAAAGTCATGGCCTTAAACTCAATGCAAAAAATGTATTATCATCCTTTTCAGTAAGTGCAATATTCCTGCTAACTACCATATCAATAACAACACCCTAAGTATGCATTCAGTGGTGAGAGACCTGGGCACACAGGTTGACAACAACCTTACCCTTGATCATCAAGTCTCCACAGTGGTAAGAAAGGCATTCTATATTGTTCATTTCCTAAGTAAGGGCATTGCATCCAGAAAAAAAGAAGTTATAACCTCTCCGTACTATTCCCTCATTAGGCCAATAACTGAGTACACCATTCCTTTTGGTATGTATGCACATGCAGCAAGGTTTCCTCACAAGGAAAATTCAAGGTCTTCAACATCTGACCTATGTGAATCATCTGAAATCACTGTCACTTTATTCTGTTTCATGCAGACTAATCAGAGGTAATATACACCTTACATATAAGGCAATCTTTGACCCTGCTTTACTGGAAATGCTGCATATCTGCAAGTCAAATGGTACCCGGGTTACTCACTCTAAAGACCTTAACCTGGTATGTGACATTAATAGAACCTGATGGAGGGACAGATTTGTCTCCCAGATGTTACAACACCTTTGCAATTGACTTCCACTGAATGTCAAACAGAGCACCTCATTGACCCTCTTCAAACACAATCTGGCTGATTGGATTGGTAACCATAAATTCACCCAGGGGCTCCACCTCTGTCCCTCTTGGACAGGACAATTAGTGCTGATCATGGAAATAAGAGTAGAACATGGCTAGGCTTGTTAGGGCCCTAGGGCCATTAGCCTAGTAACTTCCTATGATCCTATGATTCTATGACTAATGAGTATATTCTACCACATTGTGTGGAGGAAGATACTACCACCATGCAGTACTGTAAATGTTTGTGCCTTAACAGCACTTCAAGCTAATATGGGATAAGGGGAGGGGGGAATGACTAACCACCAGGCAGTAATCTAAACTTTTTTTCCCTACTAGCAGTTCAACTGATATTGAGATCCGGGTGGGGCGAAACATTGGTCACCAGGGAGTAATATAAATTATTGTGCCTTAATGGTACTTCAGCTAGTACAGGGACACAAAGCAGCCACATCAGTTAACTACATCAATGTGCAAATGACCACTGATATGTATATCACAGTAGTTATCTGTGATTCAGAGACATGGAAATCAGCTGAGCATAAGGTCTTTCCATCATGACTAACATTTGTGAATCGCATGATACTGCGAGACCTTTTTAGTGGACCCATTTAATGAATCCCAGGTTTAATATTTTTCCATTTTAGAAATCACTGTTTTAAATCTGCTTTTGTCATAGTTTCACTCAATACACTTGAATTGGTCATGTTTATTTGCCTTTGTCCAGTCTTATACCTGCGGCTTTTTCATGATATCAAAGTAATAAGCAAGAATTCTAAATGATGATGTAATGCTTTAACTATGTTCCTGAGTAACTTTGTGCAGAACACTTTCTGCAGATGCCATCTTATTTATCAGCAGAATTATTGTAATTGAGGTTTTAATTGCTATAATGCTTTAATTTAGATTAAAATATTCTAAACAGCTGCTAATAATGAAATCCATGTTCGCTGATCAATAAAATTGTTTGAATGTACTGGATGCATTCAAGAGATGCAGTTTGAATGTGAACTGAAAATCCCAACAAACAAAAAGGAAAACATTTGTTTTATCATACAAGTGAAAGATACAGCAAGGGACTTCTACCCCCTTCCGAGCATAACACGTGCCTTCATTAGTACGTGTACATAACTTATCACTGTGGTGTATGTAGCATGCACTTCCTTTTACTTGTATTCAGTCCTTGAAATATCTGCAGGTTTAAACAGCTCATGGCGTCATGTTCATTAGCAGATTGCTCCTTGTATATTTGGAAATGGGAATGCAGACTATATGATTGCTTGCTTTACAGTGACTCACACAAAATATATGACTAGTAATTCTGGACATATCAGGTTAAGTGGTAACAATGCTGTGCAAGTCCACACAACACACAACAGAAGAATGCTGGTGAGGGAGGTGGCTGAGGAGAAATTTGTCATTGAAAGAGCTAGGAAAAGGTGTTATAATCTAAATATTCCTCGTAAGAGGTGACATCCTACTCTTGACAGTCTGAAATGTTAGACCTCTCCACAAGATCCTTTGTAAAGTCAACTGTCTTGAATTGCAAGAACTCAAAAAAAATCTTTAGAAGGTAAAGCATTTGCTTATAAAATATAATCCCTCACAAATGCAGTAACATATGAGAATTATGAATTTCAATTTTCTTATAAATATTAATGCATTTCAGAATCATTTGTATGACTCCAAAGAAAAATATTACTCTTCTTATGTGAAATGTGCTATTACTCATTGATTCAGTTATAAGCTCTGAAACAGACTGAAATGCATACCAAAGACAAAAACTGAAATGGGAAACTGCTCTATAGGATTTCAGCTATGTAAATTTTTTATGTGTGAAAATGATATAAAGTAGTCTGAATTAGTACAAATTGCTATCTTACTGATGTTCTTAGCTATTCAGCAATTTATTAAGGAAATAGCTCACTGGTGGTAATTAAAAGCACTCATATAACAGTGACATGCCAGAGTCACTGAAGTTTTATTTTGATCCTGCAGAAAGAAAATTTGATTAAATCACAGATACCACATATGAAATACAAACGATTGCCCAAGTATCACAAAATAATGCACATTAAAAAAGTAACATTTGTAAAGGGTCAGAAAAGGAATTACTTCTGAATGATAATTCTACAGTTTTTGGAAATGTAATCCTTAATTATCTTATTTCATTTTCTCACAAAACTAAGTTTTGCACTTCATCAGCCAGTTGCTGAGGTAGTTGGTATAAAAAGAAAGTGTAAACAGTTCAGCAGCAAAGCAGCTGAGTTGAGCAAACAGCCTTTTCTGACACCATAGTTGGGCAGTTTTATGTTCATGGAAAGGAAAAAAAAAGAACAGATTCAGACATTACATGAGTGTTGATGAGGTACTGCAGATACACAAGACTGATATCAACAAAAACTGAAACACACCAAGAGGTTATTTAAGAAGTATTCTGAAAAGGGCTTGTTCAACAAGGATGGTAAACATATGTGTTCTCCGAGATACACGATATGGTTCAGCAAATATTTAAAACTTACCAAGGGAAAGGCTATGACAGTCATAAGCTGTAGGTGAACTTAAAAAAGTCTAAGAGATTTTCAGTCCGTTTGTATCTTTGATATACATGAAAGTTCTGGAGAGGGGGATTGATAAAGGGATATGCAGAGTTTTAGAAAGTTAGATGGGAGATGAGCAGTTCAGATTCAGATCAGGATGCAGCACAACTGACCCGATATTTGCAGAGAGACAGATAGTTGAGAAGAAGCTAGAGATGAGGAAAGTGCCCAACTGGACATTCCTACACTCGGAGAAAGCTTATGACAAGGTCTCAAGAAAGCTGATCTGGGCAGTACTGCCATGGTTTGAAGTCCCAGAAACATTGGTAGAATTAGTGTAGGCTATGTACATGAACTCAATGATGCAAGCATGAACAGGGTTTGGCCTCAAAGAGGGGTTCCCAATGGGAGTAGCTGTATATCAGGGTTCAGCTCTGAGCCTACTGCTGTTCATACTGGTGATGGACTACATTAGCAAACAGGTCGGAGGGAACAGATCAACAAAGCTGCTGTATGCAGATGATGTGGCATTATGGGTAGACTGAGCAAGAACTTCAGCAAAGACTAGGGGAATGTAATGCAAAACTGGAGGCACATGGGATGAAACTAAGTACAAATAAGACAGTGGTAATGGCAGCAAATTGGGGAAATCAGAAGAAGCTGAGGAATGACATAGAAGAGAAAACAGTGGAACAGGTTAAAGGCTTCAAGTACCTGGGAGAGGTGGTAGAAGAGAAGGGAAGTCTAAATAAAGATGTCAAAGGTAGAATCACAGGGGTTCTGGCCAACTGGCATAGAGTGTCAAGTGTAGTTTATGACAGAAGAATGCCAAAAAAACTAAAAAGTAAGGTGTACAAAACAGTAGTGCAACCAGTACTATTGTGTAGTACAGAAACCTGGGCAGTAAAGATACAGCAGATGAAGAAGCTAGAGATGAAGGAAAGGAAGTGCCTGAGACAGGTGGTACGATATACACTATGAGACAGATGAAGACATAAGAGCAGAGGCCAAAGTTCCTCAGGTTTCAGAAAAGATCAAAGAGAACAGATAACAGTGGTTCATCCACATGTGCAGAAAACAAAAAGACAATCTGGTGAAAATGGAGATAAGAGGAAACGAGGGTGTCCAGCAAAGAGGGGGATGGATTGTGTGAGAGAAGATCTGCATCAGTCAGGCACAAGTGTTGAAGAAGGCAGGAGAATGGCACTGAATCGAGAGAGATGGTGACAGTTAACATGATACCCCGACCCCATGCAGAAAATGGGAAAAAGGGGGCTGATGATGATGTGTGTGTGTGTGTGTGTGTGTGTGTGTGTGTGTGTGTGTGTGTGTGTGTGTGTGTGTGTGTGTGTGTGTGTGTGCGCGCGCGCGCGCATGTGTTGCTGTGTGGTTAGGTGTGTACTACTTATGCTGACTTCAATTTCAGTCAACTTCACAACAGAAAAACAGTTACACACAGGTATCACTGGTTACATCACAAATAGCTGCCATGAGCAGACTTTCTACATCTGCACTACACTACAGACCACCACTATATCTATCTGTAGTGTTGATAACAAAATTAACAGACATATGCTCTTCGTATTGGTGCACAAAATGCATATACAACACATCCTTCCCTGAACATCACTACAAACATTATATTTTGTTGGGGTATTTCCATTCCCTGAATTCTCATACACTGACACTTTATGATAAAGCCCCTTACTTAAATACAACTAGGCCATGATCACACAGCTGTTACTACTGTGAAATAGCCTATATATTGCACTGCATTGAACCATAGCAGTCAACAGCTTCAAAAATCGACTAATAATACATTTGGCTAAAATACATATTACACATCTGGGTCAATAAATCACAAGGTTGGTCAATTAAAGTCCAACGACAGAGCAGAGGTCAAGAGACAGAGACATGTATATCCATATATGTGTGTCAGCATGTGTGTGTTTGTGTGTGTGTGTGTGTGTGTGTGTGTGTGTGTGTGTGTGTGTGTGTGTGTGTGTGTGTGTGTGTGTGTGTGTGTGTGTGTGTGTGTGTGTGTGTGTGTGTGTGTGTGTGTGTGTGTGTATGTGTGTGTGTGTGTATAGATAGATACTAGATAGATAGATAGATAGACAGACAGAGAGATATCTGTCTCTCTCTCTTTCTCTCTCTCCATATATATATATATATATATATATATATATATATATATATATATATATATATATATATATATATGTATTTTATATATACTGGCTGTGTGCTACATGAACTCAATGAGGAACTAAACCCGCACATAAGGCAGCTGTTTAATCTTAGCCTTACCACAGGATACGTGCCCAAGGAGTGGCATATGGCAACTGTGGTCCCACTCCACAAAGGCGGTGCCTCTACGGACCCTGGTAATTACCGCCCCATAAGCTTAACAAGCCTGGTCTGCAAAGCTATGGAGAGGATCATAATGGAACTCATAAACAAAGACATAGGGGACTTGCAGACATTGGACCCGACCCAGTTTGGCTTTGTCAAGGGCAGATCATGCCTTTTGAACTTGGTCGACTTCTTCGAAACAGTCACCAAGGCCATTGATGAGGAAAGGCAGTCCATACAGCCTACCTTGACCTTGCAAAAGCTTTCGACACAATACCCCACTCAGGTATTATAGAGAAACTTACCAGCTTAAATGTAAACCCATATGTCACAAGATGGGTTGCAAACTGGCTAAAGGACAGAACCCATAGGGTCAGAGTTGCTGGCACCATGTCAGACTCCAAGCCAGTCACAAGTGGTGTCCCACAGGGCTCAGTCCTTGGCCCCCTGTTGTTCGGCATCTACTTCTCAGAAGTACAGGCAAACATAGGAGGACTATGGCTGACAAAGTTTGCAGATGACTGCAAACTGGGCCATAGTGGAAAGTACATCGGACACAGATATCCTTCAGAGGGTCTCACGGAAACTGATAGCTGGTGCCAGAGCCATGGCCTGAAGTTAAATGCCAAAAATGTATAGTCATACCCTTCAGGAAAAACAAGGTAACCCCAAGCTACCATATAGGTGGCAATCCACTAAGCACAGAAGAGGTTATCAGGGACCTGGGGACCCAGGTTGACAGTGGCCTTTCTTTTGACACTCACATTGCTAAAGTGGTTAGAAAGACCTTCTACATTGCCCACCTGATCATGAAGGGATTCACATCCAGATCAAGTGAGGTCATTGTTCCCCTGTACTCTTCACTTATCAGACCAATGATCGAGTACAATGCCCCATTCGGGATGTATCTCACCCGACACCTGCAGCAATTGGAGAGACCCCAAAAGTTCCTCACCAAAAGGATAAAGGGATTCCAAAATCTGTCATATGCTGCTAGACTGAAGAAACTCCAGCTCTATTCAGTCGCATACCATCTGCTCAGAGGTGACCTGTGCTTGACATACAAGGCCATGTCCAACCCGGAATTAATGCTCATGCTCCACCTCAAAAAATCCAAATCTACCAGATCCACTAGAGCAAGCGACTTAAACCTTAGCATGGATATAAATAAGACATGCTGGAGGGATAGATTTGTCACTCAGAGACTCCCTATGCTGTGGAATAAAATCCCGGTCCATGTGAGGCAGAGCACCTCGCTGGCTCTGTTCAAGAGAAATCTTGACCGGTGGATGGGAGATCGTAGGTTTACCCCGGGAATCATCTCTGTGTCACTGCTGGACAGAGGCAAAACAAACTAATGGGCACAATATTTTTAACATAAAGGGTGGCGTTAGGCTTATAAATGCCTTAGGGCAGATAGCCTAGTATAAACCTATGAACCTATGAACCTATATATATATATATATATATATATATATATATATATATATATATATATTTATAGATATATATATATATATATATATATATATATATATATATATACATATATATATATATATATATATATATCCAGTGTCTGTGTGTGTGTGTGTGTGTGTGTGTGTGTGTGTGTGTGTGTGTGTGTGTGTGTGTGTGTGCATATACATTGTAAGCTTGCAAAATCTGTGCAGTCCCTCAGATTTTCAACAATGCTACTAAGATGCTATAATAGCCACAGAAGCACTGTGCAACAAGTGCCCCGCCCCCTCAGCTCTTCAAGTGAAGATCAAAAGAAAAAGAAGAACACTTCACTGTGTTATTACACTTATATCTAAGATCTATGACCCCCTCAGCTCTTCAAACAACTGAAAAAAAAATGACATTCATTTTACTGGCACAACAACCAAGTGGCCTGATACATGACACACATACCCTCCTGCCCCAGCCGTTCAGGTCCCATTTGTGAGCCCTGCCCCCAAACCTCCTTTGTCTTATTTTATTAAAAAAAATGTAAAATGTTTCCTTTTAAACTGTAGCAACTTTTTGATAGAGTAGCTACAGTTTATATCCTCTCTGATGCAGAGAGCTCCTGCACTCATGTTTTAGTTTAAGCAAAAACCTTTTTAAACTTAGCAAACTGCTTGCCACAAATTTAGCAAACAATTAATACAGCTTATACTCTGCCTGCATGAAGAGTTAACAGCACTCATATTTTAGTTAAAAATAAAAAAAATGTAGTAAACTGCTTTAGTTTAGGCCAGTCACTGAGCACAATAGCAATCAGTTTTGATTGCAAATGCAATACCAACTTTTAAAGAAAGAGTTGGATCAGCTGCTCATGCTCCCAATACATTGTGCCTAGAGCAGTTGCCCCTCTCACCCTACTCTAGCTGAACCAACCTTCAGCAAACATGAAAGATGACTTTTTTCTTTTCCCAGGGGCCACCTCTCACTCCATGCCTGAACATAATTATTCCAGGTTTTTTACCTGTTTGTTGAATGTGGAAGCCCATTGGACAGAATTGACCCCTTTGAGGGGTAACCCAGAAGCACTGCATGGTTAAGAAATTTCACAGAGTTAGATTGTAAGCAAATAAATGGGTAAGAAATCAAACCCCATACACTGACCACAAGACACAGCTGACTAAAAGCTTAGTGTTAACTGCCAGCTGCACAACAGAAATGAAAAGAGATGAAAACAGTAAACTCCACTGTCACTCAAAGTTATTTCAGTGACATTGTCCTAAGATACCTTCATTCAGGTAAATCATTTTTCATCATATAAATACCCATTTGTGAATCAGGTAGGCCAATATCCCTTGTCGGGACCACCCACGAATGTCTGTTTAAGTGACGATAGGATTACAGCGTGGGCAAAAGAGAGCAGAAGGAAAGAAACGCAGTACCACAGCTCCAAGCCTTAATCCTCGTTCAACCTGCTGGCAACGACATCGGTTGTCGTGTTCCTATTTTTTATACTAAGCTTATGATATCTTTGCCTGTTATTTAACTTTTAGAAAAAGATGTAGTCTAGGAATGGAACAACGAACAAGAAGAGTTTTAGAATGTTTAACAAACTCTTTTCCGATGCATAAATGTTACTGTATTATGACATTAATAATTCATTTTTATTTATTTATTGATTGATTGATTGAAATATGTTTACCAGGAAAGTCCATCTGGTTACAGGTGAACTTTATCAGTGGAAGCCTGGATAAAATTCTCCAAGGTATCATATTTAATGCAATCTATATTAACAATAACAAATTTTATAATGAAGTTTCAGTGAATACATAGTATGATACTCAGTATACAAAATTGTATTGATATTTGCAAACATTTAATCTACAAGCTTTGCACTGTGACTTTACAGATAGAATAGTGATATATGAGTTAGGTAGGAGTAATTTAAAAAATGCAACAGTCTGAGGAGATAAGCAAGTCTGAGTGTTAACAGAGAAGTTGTGATGGAAATAGTGCTGGCATAATTATTTGGTTGTGCTAATTAGCAGTAGGTATAGTAGTTAAAGAAGTACAATAAAGTAAAACATTAGAAGGAAATAAACTGGTTAAGTGATTTAGTGCTTTAAATGGAGGTATAAGAAAGGTGATAAAGGGTGTTAGAGAGTCATGTCCTAGATAAGGAGCAGAGACAAAGCCGCGAGGCAAAGACGAAGTCCTTTAGTAATGGTTTGAGATGATAAGGGTGTCAGGGACAAAGCCGCGAGGCAAAGACGAAGTCCTTTAGTAATGGTTTGAGATGATAAGGGTGTGTGATAGACTTGACTGATATAGGAATTTTATTCCAAGTTCTAACTACAGACTGCCACGGTGGTGCAGCGGTAGCATTGTTACTTCACAGCAAGAGGTTCTCCCGTTCAATTCTTGGCTGGAGTGCAGGGAGCGCCTTCTGTGTGGAGTCTGCATGTCCTCCCTGCGGTTGGGTGGGTGTTCGAAAGACATGCGTAAATGGATGTGCCTTTATTGAAGGTTAAACGTCGAGCTGGCACCTCAGCGTTCGTGAAAATCTACTGCCAATCATTAGCGGACCAGAGTTCCGCTGTGGTGACCCCTAACCGGGAAAGCCGAAAGACAACAACATTCCAAGTTCTAACTACACTATTGGATTAGAAACTGACTCAGAAGCCCTTTGTGGTTTGTCAATGGTAAGCAGTTGTTCATTATCTGACTGAATGAGAGTTTTTGGAAAATAGGATTGGAGTAGAGGTTTAATTGTTGGGTTAAGGTGAGCTGAGTATAAGATAGATGTTGTAGAAGCTTGAGCCAGTTAAGTGTTTTTAGTGCTAAACAGTAGTGGGTCCAGTAAGGTTTGTTTTAAGTGAATTTGGTGACTTTCTTACAGCACTTTTCAAATTTAGAACTAAGTGAGGCTTGCTGGGTGGTCATGATACAGACTCCATATAGAAGACAGGGTAAGAGGTAAGTGGTAGCTAGAGTTACACTGGCAGAGTCTGTATGCAATTTCTTTACTCTGTGTAGGGTGCTTAGCTTCTGATTGGTTTTCTTGATGCTGTTGTCGATATGTTAATCGAATTTAAGTTTGTCATCAATTGTCATCCAGGAAACCTTGTACGTGGGTAACTTCAATCATGGTATTACTTAAGAAAGACATTTTAAAGTTTTTTCATGGAAATGGGATTTCGGAAAAAATAAAAGTCATTTAGTTTTTTTTGGATTTAGTAGCAGGTGATTATCCTGTAACCAACTTAAAACACAGTTAAAAGCTACTTCATTAATTCTCTGAGGATATATTAGGTTGTCAGGAAAGCATATTTGGGTAGAATCATCAGCATTTTGTGTGAGGTAAACTTGTTGAGAGGATTTATGTAAATTGTCAGTAAATATATTATTGTAGAGGGCCGAGAAAGGAGCCCTGTGGCACACCAATATTGACATGAAGGAAGGGAGAAAGAGTAGAGAGCTTTAACAGACTGATATATATCTATTAGATAGTTGTTGAACCACAGTAGTGTGGCTTATGATAGCTTGAAGGAAGATGGTACAGGAGTTTTTAGTGAGAAACTAGATAAAAAGCTTTAGAGAGATCAAGGAATATACAGGAAATAGATTTGCTTCTGTCTCTGGCTTTGTTAATAGTATCTGTGAAAGTTAATATGGCCGTGGTAGTGCTATGGGTGGGTGTAAAACCATGCTGTGTGGGGTTCAAGAGCTTTTCCTGAAGAATATTTTGAAGAATTTGCTTGTGAATTTTTGACAAAGGGGATAATATGGCAATAGGCTGAAACTGGTTATATCAGATGAGGTTCCTCCTTTATGAAAGGGGATGATGAAGAATTTTTTTCACAGAGAAAGAATGCATGATTCCTTGATAGATCTATTAATTATAAGAGACATGGGATAGGCTATTGTACTGGCAGACAGCTTGAGATATTTTGCTGGGAGAATATCTGCTGAAGAAAAGCAAGGTTTCAGTTTAAGAAGTATTGATTTGATGTATGAGGTTGGACATGTCAGGATTGTTAGGAGGAAAATCTTAAGAAAGCGCTTTATTGTTTTCTATAAATGTGTGTTAAAGTGAGCAGCTATGAAAGAGGGACTGTTATTTGAGACAGGATTAGGAGTACTGGATATTCCAGGGTGGAGTACATTATTAAAAGAAGACCTAAATGTTTTAGGGTTGGAAACTGCTTTAATAAGGGGTTACTGAAGAAGATTTTCTTGTTAATAGGTTAGTACTAAGCTAACTGCCCTTGTGAGCCATTGTAAGCCTAGCCAATTATCCCTTGTGAGACTCAAACCCTGCACCTTGTGTTTGTAAGGCCAACACCTTAACCATTAGGCCACCCTCCCAGCCAGAGAGAAAATGTGTCCTTTAGTACAGTTATATAATGCTTTAAAGTGTAGTAGGTTTTGGGGAGATCTATATTTTAACCATTCTTTCCAAGCCCAATCTCTTTCACACATTAGGTGCCTGCTTTGAGTGGATAACTGAAGAGTATGTCTATTATTTTTTTTTTCTTTTTGTTCTAGTTGGAGCCAGACTATTGAGGGTTTTCAGGAAAAATTAGTTAATTTTTCTGTAGTTTCATCAAGTGTAATATGTTTCAGATAGACCAGTTAATGGAGCTTAGAATTCTGTTAAATGTATCAGGGTTAAAATTAGTGAGGTTACTGGAGGTTCTAAATAATTGTTGTTTGACATGATGAGTACCAAGTCCATTTGTATATACAGGGAGGTGATCACTGACAGAATCAGAGGGGCTGCCACTGGAGACCTACATAGTAGAATTGCACACCAGTCTCCAGATGAGAAGTGACCCACTGTTTCGGGAATAGTTATAACATGTGGTGGAGGAAATTAGTTGAATCAATCCAAGCAGTTTTAGGTTAGTTGATGGATATTTTGTGGTGGTAATCTGCCAATCGAAATTAATGTCACCTAAGAACATCTTTATATTAGAAATTGCAAGTGAGATGTAGTTTAGGATATTTTCTAGGGTTGCAGCATTATTATCTGGGAGTACTACAGTACATAGTTGCTTATAGTTATTTAGTAGTTGCTTATAGTTATTTAGTTTAAGATGGGAGATGTGGAGTTCAGAGTTATGGAACCTGGGAAAAGGTTTATTGTAGGGTAGGATTGTGCACAGAATGTGTTCAAGTGAGTTGAATTCAGTGATTCCATGCAAGTTTAAATAACCTGAATACATGCTAATACAATGTAAAGAAACTTAAATGAAAGGAAGCAATTTTCTAATTTATAAATGTGTTTTTCAGCAACATGGGTACTGGTAATGGTTTGCACTATTATCTCTTCACAGGTAGTTACAAGACTTGCAGTCCAGGAGATCGTGGGGGAGCCTAGCCCAAATTCCCAACTGCCTTCAAGCGCTGTCTGTTTTAGCGACCTTCTCAAGATTACACAGTAGACAAATGAGGGCTGAGAGAATCAAACCCTGTACCATGGGAACTACAGTTAACAACCTTAATCCTCTGCACCAACTGCCAGATAGATAAGGAAGGTCATGGTAAAATGTAGTACCCAAATTATATATGTGTGTGCTGCACTGCTTATGATGTTTATATGCTTTGAAAAAGTTTCACAAAGCTTTGTCCTGGTCCCATTCCATAAACACTCCACACCAAATGACATTTGACGACTTTTCAACAATGTTTTAATTTATTGATCACAGCATGGACATCTATAAACCCATTTATCAGGGCAGCGCTGCCTCACTCACCCTAGCCAAATAAGCAGTGTCCTCCCCTCTGCTCCCTTACCTTTACAGGTCAAGCAGCTTCCTTACCTCCACTCACTTAATTTAACTTATCAAGCAGCACACGGTTGCTCACTTTCATTCCACCACTGATTGAATTAAACATCCAACACCAGAGGGGGAACAGAAGAGGAACAAACCTGCTCCTCTTTTGCACCTCAAGAAACATCCTCCCCTCTGCTAACTTAAATTTACTTATCAAGAAGTGCCCCTCACTCACTTTTATTCCCCAACTCGTTAAATTAAACATCCAACACCAGAGGGGAACCAAAGAAGGACAAACCTGGCCCCTTTCGCTGCCTAAACACCAAACCTATAAAATAACCATATAATCCTGAATGTTCCTAAAAGAGGGAGGGAGGTAGAGCAGGTAGCAAGTTGACTCCAAATTCTGATCCCTTACCCAGTTACACTCACACAAAACCAGCTAAGCCCCTCCTTTGTCATTTCCTCCCAACCCTCCCACTTTCACAAATTAACCCTTCCATCCCCACCACACTAACTTTCTTCCAGTACCATCTTAACTCCCATTACCATTCCTACCTGCCCCTTCCCTGGAGATGTCCCTGGACAAATTCTGTTGTTCCCAAACCTCATTTGTCTGCACTTCATTGTAGGGAAAAACAAATGCAACTATGTATAGCACATATCTGTCCAGTAACCTAAGTCAGCAATACAGCCTGCAGCAGATAATTCTAGTAAATTATGTGATTAATGCACATTGCAACCTAGAGCAAAGCATTAAAAAGTAAAGGAAAGTTGAAAGTAAGACAGAAAGTAAATAGAAGTTGAATCTAAACTTTTCGATAATAAGTCATAGTCGGTCTGTATACACACTTCATTTGAAGTGGATCAGATTGTTAACATCTCTGCATTACCTCCATTACAGTAGGACATTTTTGTATCCATTTATTAATCAGGTAAACTTGCTTGACATAGCACTTGCTTGACAAAGCACCTCTTTCTTGTTACAATCCAGGTGCATTGTCTTGTTAAGTAACTTGCTTAGAATCACTCATTAGTCAAACAATGGTCTAAGGAATCAAACCTTGCACCATTTAAACTATAGTGAGCACCTAATTGATAACTCATAGCGTTAAAACTCTGCACTACTTGCCAGACTTTGCAAGGCTTTCATTAGTGGTTTAAATAGGGCTATTTAACTAAAGCATAGCTTCTTAAAATTAAGAGGTTTCAAGAATGTCCAATTGAACTTTTTGCAAGCAATGGAAATGAAGCCTACATTCTTTGAATTTATACGTTTCTTTTCAAATACATTTTAAAATTAAATGCTCAGAAGTTTATTTTTTATACTTCAACAAGAATTTCTCATTTTTTGGTATTGAAATTATATGGTAAAGTGAAAGGTATTTATTTGATATGTTAAAAAGACAGCTTTTAAAAGTTTTAAATTACAATATGTATTGCCCTTACAATATATTGTACACTTTAGTTCTTGCTCGGTTTTCTGTCAATTGGTGGTATATATGTCAGGGGAGAATTTCCCTCCTTTTTACCTTGAGAGGTTGCAGTTTTTATTTTTAAAAAGCTATCTTTACAGAATATCACAGATATAAGCTTACTTATTTTTTCTTTATTTCATTAAATGGATAAGTATTGCTTTTCAGGATCATCAAAGAGTTTGTAACTTGCTTTGTGTAACACAATGGACAGATGGAGATGCAAGGAATGAAACCCTACATCCTGAGCACATGCAGTGACTTGATAAAAGCTTACTACTAAATTCTTTGCACTGCTGATGGGCTTTAATTTTTCTTTAGTCATTTTTAGGGAGAACTGCTTTAAAGTAGTACAGCTATTTGGAGATCACATTGTGATGTTTACTGTATTTTCATTTTGTAATCTTACTTTTGTTTAAGGGTAGAATGCAAATGTATAAGCTTCAAGGAAAACATGGTGACTCGCCAAAGGAACGTTCCTGAATACCCTCTTAACTGTGTAAATTATATATTATTTGCTTTCTTTGTTGCTGAAAAAGTTTAATAAGAATAAAAAATAATAATCTATGCAGCATTTTGTTGGCACTGAAGCATTCAGTGCTCACATACAATCATAGCCGGCCTTAGGCATAGGCTAACTAGGTGGCTGCCTAGGGCGCCACTCTAGAAGGGGTGCTTTTTCAATGATTATTTGGTGTAGGTAGACCAGGATGGCGGTAATGGGTGGTGTGGTGGGGGGCGCCATGGAGCCCTTTTGCCTAGGGCACCAGTTGACCTAAGGCCACTCCTGCATACAATAATGTCTATGCATATCTAATTCAGACAATGACGTCAAGTTTAGTCCAAACAGTACTAATCTACAGAGTTTCTTAAGAAAATGGATATCGATCAGTCTCAGTATTAAAACAGACCACTAATTTAGGCACAGATATCAAGCCCCATATCTATATGAGTAGTTCAGTCTTCAGCACTAAATGTGCTGACTAGGGTATGCAACTGTATTAAACAGCGATTCAGAATTCCATTGCTTTTATAACACAGTGGGCATTTCTCCAATGCAGCTATGATGCCAGTAATGTTTATGTAAACATAAAATGAAAAATTAGTTTGTCTCAATGGATGTTTCTGCAGATCTACTACTGCAAATCTACTGCTTAGTATAGTCAGGGTCACTGAGGTCATGCAAGTATTTACTTTTTATAAAACAGCAGGCTGGGAGTTTGAATGCCCTCACTGCTCCTCGAACGCAATAAGCAGCTCAAAAGTAAAACCCAGCAGAGCTCTTATGAAGTTGCCACTTGAGGCTATACAATAATGGCTTCTTTTTCAGTCTACAAGGGAATATAGAGGGTTAGCAATATCTAATTGAAAAGGCTTGGTATATAATCTAAGAATAAGGTAGAAATGGATAAGTAAAACATATGACTTACAATAAATACTTCTCTTTCTTTATACCACTAAATAGTCTATTAAGAATATAGCACATTTTTCTTGTGGATGTTTGAAAAACTCAACAATCTTTGCAAAAGAAGACTTGCATTTTACCTTCA
Organism: Protopterus annectens; assembly: GCF_019279795.1. Lineage (NCBI taxonomy): Eukaryota > Metazoa > Chordata > Ceratodontiformes > Protopteridae > Protopterus > Protopterus annectens. The sequence goes on along the minus strand of NC_056740.1, from coordinate 511,962,722 downwards.
ATGCCAACATATATTATACGAGTATTGAGTTAGCATCAGAAATGTGTAATTCCATGACATTTCCTTAAATACTATGGTAGGACTCATAATACTAGTTTTACAAGATCATAAATCGGTGTTGGCTTTCAACTGTTCAAAGTAATTCTGAAAAAAATTTGAAATGCATCCAAATTGTGTTTGAATGGAAAGAAAAAAGAATCAGAGGTATATATTTCTGAGAAGGCAGAACGACGACTAGATGCGAATGAAATCCTGGATATTAGTTGCAGAAACAGATGAGATTCAATAAAAAGAGAAGGAGAAAAAGAAGCATATTGTAGAACAGAACTAAAATCAATAATTACAATGGCACATATAAAGAGCTGTTATCATTTGTGTGATCCTACCCTTCATTTAGTTATGCAAATGTTCAAACTACGGCCCTTGATTCGTATGAAGAATGTAATCTGAAATGGGTGTCTAGCTGTATCTGAGTTAAAAGCTTTTAAATTAGAGTGTCATTTTGTATTAAAAGTTCTGTTGGCAGCCTGGTTGAAAAGTGAAATGTGTTATAAGATTGTACAAATGACACTGTCCAGTAGAAAAAAAACAAAAGATACAAGATATTTCCTTTGCTTAACTGATGCCAAACAAAACTGTGTCTTTTACTATCACAGATTTCGTTGACAAGTATTTATCATCTTAATAATTGTTTGACAAAAAATCCATCTATGTATCTATCATCTATCTGTTTGTCTGTCTATTTATCTAGACATTAATCTATATTTCTATCTTGTGGACTTTTAAATGCACCAAAGTGGTTCCATGAAATACAAGCAGTTCTATTGTAGAATCCAAATTTAAGGCAGCAATGCATATTATTTCCAGAATAATTGACTTCTTGGAATAGCTTCTTTAAAAAAAAACTCTTTGAAACAAAGCAAAAATAGATGTAAATTGCTTGTCTGTTTTACAAAATGCAGGAGCCACCTTAAAAATATTTTAAAAAAGTCCAGGTATCCCCTTCTGCTTCAGCACAGGACAAAAAACATATCCTGAACATACAAGTACTATCAGGTAGAATAACTTCCTCACTGGTACCACTGGATTCCCTTTTCAGGAAGGTGCCCAGCCCATCTCATGAGTACTAAAGAAATATTCTTTCCCCCACTGCAGTACAGTAACCAGAATTATTACTGTAATTAAAACAATACTGTTTTATAAGAAGCCAACTTATCTTAGCTAAGAGTACCACATTTCTGGAAGGATACCTGAAGTGTCCCCCAGGTGGATGCAGTTAATGGGTTTGATTGGTACCTCAGAACAGTTGTCAATTGGGTACAAATGAAACAACAACATCATTTAAGCATCCATGGCAATTATCCAGGCATCTTGAATGAAAGTATTTATTTATAGTGTGTTTTGGTAGCTGAAGCAAGGAGACATTACAAACTGTTTGCTATCAGTTTGGAAGGCCTTTTTTTGTCCTGAATGTCAGAGGACCTTTCCTCTCTCATTCGTCTCTCTCTTTCTTTTTTTGTTCCTCAACTTTTGAGGATCCTTTTATATTTTTTAAGGACTAATTTTCTGTTGATGAGAAAATTAAAGCACCATTCCATGGATTGCCCAGGATGCCAATAAATATAATTCAAATTCTGAGTGCTAAAAACCTTCTTGCTTAGATTTCAAATCAGGTGTCACTGACTGACAAAATTTTACTAGTTCATAAAATGATACAACAATGCTGACTGTATATTTTCTTAAAAATGACAGCATTTATTTACATCTTTAAAAAAGTGTTTGCAAAACCTAAAAACAAGTTAAAGAGAGTATATATATATATATATATATATATATATGTATATATATATATATATATATATATATATATATATAAATAAATATATAAATATATATATATATATATATATATATATATATATATATATATATTTATATATATTCAACTGATAATCTCGAAATACTCAAATATCGAATTTCAGTATATCGAGATTATAAAGCCAAAAACTCACAAACCAGAAAACCAAAATCCACGAAATTCAAAACCGCAAATGTCAACAAAACACTACACCAGACATACAAACGCAAATACACCTACCTCCCGACACTACAACAAAGCAAAGCAACACACACAAACACAACAAAACAAACACACACACCTACCCTTCCTATAAGAAGGGGGGCAAGCTGCACCCCCCCACATCCCCGCTACTTATATATACTAAATCCAAGGCCACACTAAACACCGAAAGACAGAAAACCCACCACCACACATTCTACAGCTCCTCTGCACAAACACACATCACTTACATACAAACACCAACACTCTCAACACTGACACACTCACACTCCCCTAACTCACACCTAACACTCCCCAACACACTCACATAAGCACACACCCTCCCTAAAACCCTTAAGAAACACAACACTTACCTAACATGCCATCAGTATCGCAGGTTCGATATTTCCAGGTTCGATATTCTGCAGTTTTGTGCAACTGCAGATTCGACAATTTGGTCTCGAAATACTGAAATCTGACATTTCAGTATTTCGAGATTCCAAAGGGAACCCATATATATATATGTGTGTGTGTGTGTGTGTGTGTGTGTGTGTGTATATACACACACACACACACACACACACACACACACACACACACACACACACACTCAGAAACACACAAAATACATTTGGTATGCTTCATTTCTCCCTGGCCATCATGGTTTGTTGAAGTTCGTGCTTCATTTCATGTTAAGCTCATGTTATTGAAAAAAAAAAAGTGGTATATTTCATTGAACCACATGTGATAAAAACATATTTAATTAACAATAGTGTAATTGCATTTAAGGAATGACTCTTGGCATGTTTTTGGAGCATAGGAATTGCAATGCAAATTAATGCTGATGAGTATTTGTACTTTGTTAATGCCCACTGTTATGTTGTACTGCCATGTCAAGGTGTGTGTGTCTGTGTGTGTGTGTGTGTGTGTGTGTGTGTGTGTGTGTGTGTGTGTGTGTGTGTGTCTGTGTGTGTGTGTACACCAGCAGTGACTCAGTGTGTGACAAGTATTCTCTTTTAAATGGTTGTGCAGGTGTCAAGTTAGTATGTGTTTGTTAGGATGGTATGGGGCAAATTTTTGATGGAGGTAATTTTTAACCTGTATAAAATTTTCAATGATATTTATTTCTGTGATTAATGATTTCAACAAAATATGTTTGATGCAATGTGTTTCTGGTGTAATAAGGCATAATAATATGCATACATGGTTGCATGTCAAAACATCAAACACTTTAATTCATCTAATATGTGGGAAAAAAGTATATGATTTATTGAACAAGTAATGCAAATTATTTTATACTCTTCTTATTTTAATCCACTTGTTTATTAATATTTGAATCTTGTGGAGTATGTCATTGAATACAGTTTAACATTTTTGTTTAATTTTCTCATTTTGTTATGTCACTCATTTTGAAAAATGTACATATCTCTAGTTTATGTATATTTGACAATATTTATCTCAATAAAGCTGTTTTAAAAAAATAAAAAATATCAAACACTTTTTAGAGCTGTATATAAGAATGAACACTCATATGACTAAAAGTTTTTTAATGGTATTTTAGTTGTCTGCATTCTGTGTGAGATAATGTTGCAGTGGGGTCAGGGAATTTGCCCTCTCCCTTCTATTGTGCTATTTGGAGTTGGTATGTATAATTAGCAAGGCTGTAGGGGGTGCAGGGGGTCTTGGTCCACTGAAAAAAAATAGTTTGTTATTTGGTGTTTCTGATTATTTTATATTCTATGTAAAATAACACCTGTTTCTTCATTCACTCAACTGAGCATTTGATATTCGCTAAGACACTCATACTTACAAATTGGGGGTACTGCCATTGGTTGATTTGAGTTTTATTCAACCTCTGTTTTGTCAACACATTTTGCAGATACAGTGTGGTCTTGCCACCTACTAAAAAGATGTTTTTTACTTTGCGTAATATGAGGTTAATCCTCACTGAGTGCAAATGCATATGTTGATTTTGTGTTGTCAAATGTATCATGTAAGCATTTGGTAGAATTGATATTGATCCTTAGATCAATATATATCTATAGTTCTGTCTCTCTCTCTAAATATATATATATATATATATATATACACATATACACACACACATATATATATATATATATATATATATATATATATATATATATATATATATATATATATATATATATATATATATATATATATATTAGATATAGATACAGATATTTCTCTCTCTCTCTCACTCGAGTGCTACAGAATCCTGCAAGCCAAAAATCCTAAAGACCAAAAACCTGAGACCAAATTCTTGAAAGTTCAAAATCCTGAAAACTCAAAATCCTGAAAACACTTACTCTATTCCAGTGCAAGTACATATAGAAACATATTACCCTTCAATTATACGCAGGGGGCAAGCCCCCTGGCACCCCCCACACCCCCTGCTATTTAAATATATCAACTCTGAGATTGCACTTCACTACATTAAGGTGGAGAAGAGTAATATGGTGTGTGTTTCATTTGTTTCTGTATGTAATTGTGATGGAATATCGTAAGTGTTGGTATCCTGTGTGTTTTCAGTATTTTGAGTTTTCAGTATTTTGAACTTTCGAGATTTTGGTCTTAGGATTTTGGGTTTCAGGATTTCTGGATTCTGTAGCGCTCCATATATATGTATATATATATATATATATATATATATATATATATATATATATATATATATATATATATATATATATATATATGCCTATAGAGAGAGAGAGAGAGAGAGAGAGAGATAGATGGGTAGATATAGGTATGTATAGATATGAGTCTATAAAGAATAATCATGAATGAGACTGAAACACAAAGTATCAAACTACCACATTGGCAATTATCTGCATCGCCATCTGAAATAATGTAACTAAATTAATTACAAATGCAAACCAAGAGGTTACATTTGAAATTACCAGAAGAGAAACAAGAACAATTTCTAAGTGGGGGCTTCACACCCCACTCTAAGATAATTAAATTTACCAATATATGTTACCAACATTTAAGGACACAATAATTGCTTGCAATGATAAGTCATATACACCCATATATACATATAACACACATACAAACACACACATGCACACACACACACACACACACACACACACACACACACACACACACACACACACACACACACACACACGTGCACACACAAACACACACATACACATATGACCGTGTGTGTGTGTGTGTGTGTGTGTGTGTGTGTGTGTGCATGCATGTGTAGTTCTGGTTCATTTTATCTAAAGTTTATTTGACAAAATAAAGAAAAACAGTGGTTCATATCATCTAAAGCTTATTTGATCTGAACAAGGAATGACTGAATTGAAAACTTGGTTGGCTTGTGGAAAATGGCTGCTGGTTCAGTTTTGGAGAATGGACGTGTCAATTGTTGTTGGTTCCAAGCTGAGGTCCACTGTTAAGTTGTATCTCCATGTCTGGAAGTTTGTGTGTGTACACCAGCAGTGATTCAGTGTGTCAGTGCAGTTGTACAACTCTGGAGTTTGTGTATTGAAATTAGGGGTTGAGTCCTGGGCAAAGACCTCCACTCCACATGGGGGTGTAATAGGGGATTATTCCACTGAAAAGGCTTTTTTAGATAGGTTTAGTGTATGTGATAGTTTCAGTGAAATGTGTTTTGATGTTTTAAGATTTAGGTGAAATGAGTTTTTGATCAAATGAACCGTAATTATATATATATATATATATATATATATATATATATAGGTCTACCCGATAACGCCGAAACTATAAAACGCCAACGACGAGAACACCAACACCGGAGGATCGACAATGGAGATGATCGACAGTTGAAAATCCTGATGTTGATAACACCAACATGTTAAGGTAAATGTGGGTTTAGGGTTAGGGGCGGATTAAGTAAGTTAGGGTTAGGGAGCGGGTTAGGTGAGTGTGCGATAGTGGCGGACCTTAGGGTTAGGGTTTGGGTTAAGGTTAGTGCATAGATAGTTGTGTATGTAAGGTTTAGTGTAGGTTTGTAAGGTTTTTGGTGTGTTTGTGTTGTGTGTGTGCTTTTTGGACAGGGGATTTGTGTTGTTTGTTGATTGTCAGGATTGAGGTTTGTCGGGCATGTGAAGTTTCGTATTTTTGAACTTTTGGTTTTGTGGTGTCGGTGACTCCGTTATCGGTGTTTTAGCGTGTCGCTGTTATCAGGTAGACCAATTATATATATATATATATATATATATATATATATATAAATAGGTCTACGTTAAAACATTGAAAGCGCAGTTCATCGAACTGCACTTTCACAAACCCACTTTAACGAAAGTGTATAACATCAAACATGCACTTTTGCTAAAGTAAATAAAACAAAATTAAAAAATACACACAAAAAAAATTTAAACACTTCTATGCAGGGGAGCAAGCCCCCTGCACCCCCCTATTTTAATAGTCTAACTCTGAGATCGCACTACAGTGGGGAAAAGGGAATATTCCCTTATCCCCACTGTACCGCGATCTGCACAAAATATTTGTTAGTTGTACATCAACAGAATATGTTGATGTACAATTAACAAAATATGCAAATTGCATGATTTTTTGTTTTTTACTTTGTTTTAGCGAAAATGCATATTAGATATTATGCACTTTTGCTAAAGTCAGTTTGTCAAAATGCAGTTCGATTAACTGTACTTTTGACGTTCTGACAAGGACCCACACACACACACATATATATATATAGAGAGAGAGAGAGAGAGAAATAAATAGACAGATATAGCTATAGATATATTAAGAAGTTGAGAAAACCATGGATATATAAAGTAAGTAAGAAAATTACAAGCAAAATAAGTTATCAGAAACATGTAATGACAGAGAAATATACCTAAGTCTAAAGGTCTATTCTTAATATCCAAACAAACACAGTAAACCTAATATATCTGGACACAGCATTCACTGGTCTATCAGAATAACAATACAAAAAATTCTAAACCTTTTCCGAGAATTACTAACCCCCCTTCCCCACAAACACAATACATTTTACATATCAAATCCTACACAGATTTATTTTGGGGGACGGGTGGAGTGATCAGAACTTCTTCTTTAGTTTATTTATGACTGGACTCTTTGCTTTAACTATTTATTTGTCATTGTTTATCTTATTAGTCATATTTCATGTTCAGTGTTTTGGTCATTGTTAATGTTACTTAACATACTTCCGACCACTCACCAATCAATCCATCCATTTTTCACACTGCGTACCCTGTTGAGGATCAAGCAAATTACAAAGGATTAGTCCAGATAAAATCACTTTACTTAGCAGATCTAGGAGACTCTCTCTCTCTGATGCCCTCCCTGTGGGAGGAATAAAGACATCTTGTTGATGTATGAAGTAGTTTATTCATTTAAGCAGTTAGACAGACAAGTGTTCTAGACAGTGTGCCTAGTGACCCTACAATGGAACTTTATTTTAACATTTCTGCTCATTAATTTTTTACATTTAGTCATTACTCAGCATTAATGACCATAGGTGTGGGTAAGGACAACAATGCAGCCCTCATGCCAATGTACTGGATACCTTCTAAACCTCAGCAGTGTCTTGATATCCTGCCCGTGAAAATCACAAACAGGACGGGATACAAGGGTCACCCAGTCTATTCCTATGCCTTCCTTAATGTATTTGATTTAACACTGAAGAATGCTGACACCGTTCATGGTCTGCAAATACAGGAACTAAATGGCACACAGAATGGTCTTCTAACCCCATGCGATTGCAGCACCTACCACAGGTCATTATGGGATTTTGGACATTTGCCTTTTCCTGGACCACATAACACATGTAAACATTACTTGTAAATTCATACAACCACATCCAAAATATTCATGCAACAGCAATTAAAAGACCTATTGTTGCATGGTCAGAAACAGCATTGCCTGTTTTAAATCTTAAGCTCATCTATGACACAGAGTCTTCTCCAACATTCCAGTATAAGCTTTTCCAGGACACCTGTGGAGAATATGATCCATATATAACTGGAGCTCACCCATTAGTTCCCCTTTTTGAAAATGGGGTCCAGCTCTACAGTTTGCCAATCCAAAGTTACTGTCTCAGCCATCAACACAGTGGAGGGTGCATTTATTATGACAACTCAATGATATGCAGCACTTTCTGTATTTCCAGCTAGTTTTCATTTGTTCCAGAAGTCTTGCCATTACAGAGTTGTTCAATCACTGCAGTGACCTCATCTATAGATGTAGATCCTACTGCAACAACAGCCGCTTCTGGTGCTGTCTCCTCAAAGGAAGGCATAACCACCGGATGAAGGAGTTCCTCAAAGTTCTTCTTTCACCTACTGATGATACCTCCAAATGGGGTCAGCATTTCTTCACCCTTCCAGAGAACACTTTGGACAATGTCCTATCCACTCCTCCTAAGTAAACAGATTGTTTGTCAGAACCTCTTTGAGGCCATGTAAAGTAATTTTCCATATCCTCAGTGAACAATACATATACCTGAACCTTTGATTCAGTGGCTACCATAGCTGATGCTGTTCTGGTTCATTGGTCTCTATTGGTAAAAATTAAGAAAAACCTTCACTATCTCTGTATGGGAAGCTGTTTTCCTCTAAACTGAACAGCTTTCTTCACCACTGTGGAAAAAACAACTGAATAAATTTGAAGTTGAAGTTAAATCCATGCATAACGTGCTCCATAACCAATATAATGCCTTGCTCAGTAGACAATGTGCACAGTTGCTGCCACACAGTGAAATGAATAAGTAATCTAATCAAAAGTATGTGTGTGTGTGTGTGTGTGTGTGTGTGTGTGTGTGTCTGTGTGGTATATCTCTACCGTATATATGTATTTCGATAGACAGAGTCACACAGACAGAGACACAAATACACACATAAAAGGCAAATTGAATATGTATTGCTGGGAATGTATGATAAATAAAATATCTGCTACAATAGAAATGAATGGACCTACATCACAAGATACTGCATTTAACATAAGCAAGATTTTCACATATTCCATCTATATTACACGTGTATCAAAAACTATAGCAAACAATGTAACCTAGTCAGAGGAAACGTAGTTTTCCAGCGTTAAGGGTAGAGCACACTTTCCTTAATGAAGCTTAAAGCAAAAAGGTGAAAAACTAGTTGTACAAGAATAATATCGTCACACAAGTTACTAAAATAGACTGTCGTCATAACTTATGTAAGATCCATGGTAAACAACGCTTTGCATTCTTATTAAAAATAAGAAAAGAGCATACAAGCTGGTATCCCTTCTTTAAGCCATGGTTTATTAGGTCAAAACAAGAGATGAGCTCTATTGCCCTTGTCAGAGCTTCATCAGATCTAAGATATGCATAGCAATTATGAGTAATGTGTACTTTAAAAAGCCATATAAATGCAATGAAGGCTTTAATCCAAGAGGACATAAACAGATCACAATCAATGACAGTGACTGTAACAGTGATACTACAGACGTAGTTTGCATCTTTATCAACATATTTCAACTTAATCAACTTAATTTACCACCTATATCAACATATATAGATGCAGGATGTATGTGTGGGGGGTCTAGTGTAGATCATATGTCATAATGAGAGGCAGTATGTTTTGTCATGAGCTATTTATTCATTTTGTATATTTTACACTTTCTTGGTCTCCTTGGATCTCACCCTGCTAGGCTGGTGCCCAGTAGCTCATGTCCATCCCGTGTCTACAAGCCATCTTCCTTCCCGCAGGAGTTACGCCAATATTGCTGGGGATGGTCATCAATTCTAAGGATGTTCTGGGGGCTTATCCATCTATGTTTCCTTATGAGGTAGATTTCTTATATATGGCCTATATACTCCCATTCCCTGACCCCCCCCACACTAGTCCATTTTATCTAAGAACAACATCCCTCTTTGGACTATACTTTCCCTTAGGGAGCATCACCAACATACACCCTGCTACCCAGGATGGGCAAGCCTACTCGCCATGCTGCTCTGTCAATCACCCACGTTGCTAGATGAACCCAGTTGTCTAGTCTGTGTTTTTCAGGGCTTTATCCCCCTATGTTACTGGAGCAGCCAGTTATATAGATATAGATATACATATACATATAGATATAGATATAGTTATACATATAGATATAAATATAGATATAGTTATAGATATAGCTATAGATATAAATATAGATATAGATATAGATATAGATATAGATATAGATATAGATATAGATATAGATACATACAAAAATGTCCTTGCTAGCTGAAAGAAAAAACAGCTAGACATTATTATAGCACTTTTGTTCTTTACTGAATAACAAGAACTTCATCAAAAATTAATCAAAACTCTGCAAAACCTCTGTTAATATAGGTCATTATTGCAATAAATCAGTCTTGTTAATGAAGCCAAAAGACATCGTAAATAAGAAAAGGCAGCAGAGTGGTTTCTGGACCTTTAATTGTAGTTTATTGGCTGTATGGGCAGTTTTTCCATTTCTTTCAACTTTCTGGTTTAAGAGCCAATGTTTGTGCTTGTTTCCCACCTTTCCTGTAACTAGTCTAGTCCAGATACAGATTTGGTGTATCCAAGACTGTTTGTAAGCTTCTGCGTGATGCCAAAGTGTGCTCTCCAGTTTTTCCCTTAGATCTGCTAGTTGTCTCCTCTCCTGCACTTTTACTAGCTTATTACTGTAGCACTTTACTTGACTTCTTGTAGCAATTATTGCAGCACACAAAAGTTCTACCAGCACTAAACGTTCTACAAGGAAACAGCTCCAGTACTTATTATTAATGCCCACCCCTCCAGGCATGTCTAGAGGTCAGTTCCCTGTGCTTTCTGCTATTAACCTGGTGAACTTGGGCATCCTGAGGCAATGTAGCAACTGCCTCATGTACACTGACAACCCTCTCCTCTTACCTCCCAACACTCAGACTGGCAAGATATGCACTTATATATTCAAACTGGAAGCCATGCGCTCTCCAGCCAAGACTGGAATAGCTGGTCAAGAGGAGAAGGTCAACACTTGCACCACACCACATGGAACACATAACCCTCCGGAACACACACCAGCACTGTCTTCACATAAAAATACAAACCACACACCCACCTTCACTGAGGCTCTCAATAAAAATCTACCCAAACAGCAGAGACCTCCAAGAAAGAAATGCACTCGACTACCACAACACAACACTAATCAAGAGACACATAACTCTCCCACACAGTGTGCCATTCAACCAAAGACCCTAAGACAAAACAGCATGCCCAACACACTAGTCATAGGAGACTTGATAGTGAGGCACATTGATGTCCCACTCACTAGGTTAAATAAGGAGAAAGAAACAGTCAGCTTCCTGTCAGGCACAAGGATCTACCACATAACACAATCATTCAGGTCCCTCAACAACAGGTACAAATATGACTCTGTCATTGTACATGTGGGTGTGAATGACCTAAGACATACCTCCCTGGACTACATGAAAAGAGACACGGAGAAGCTCTTGGATTATGTAGCCCAGGTGGGTATGACCCTAGCCCTGAGCAGCATCCTACCATCACCCCCAAATGATACCACAGTACAAGCAGAAAATGATTGATTTCAACAATTGGCTAAGTTTCTGGTGTCATTCTAAAGGGATCCAGTATCTGTCCACCTGGCATGACATGATTGAGAGACCAAAATGCTTTGCCAGAGATGGCCTGCATCTGTCACCCCTGGGCTTCCAGATACTGGCCAAGGCTCTTGCCACCTCAATAGTGCCTTTTTTAGGCAGTGTTCCAAAGACCAAATTACCAATGTAACAGCTACAAACAAATGCAATCTGAGGGTCATGCTGCTCAATGCTAGAAGTATAAATCTCAAAATGCACTCGCTCGAAGCACTTAAAATTGAGAACATCAATATTTGTGCTGTAACAGAGACCTGGTTCAAGGCAGCAAAAAGCACCCCTGCACTACCAACCTATAAATCATTCCACACCTTTCGGCCCCAAAGCTTGGACCAAAGCTCCAAAGGTGGTGGTGTTTCCATATTCATAAAGAATGCGCACACCTCCAGACTGGTAGCTCAACATAATGCATCGGAGATACTTCAGGTGCAGCTAACATTGGGTAAGACAGCGATTCAGGTTGTAGCCTGCTATAGGTCCCCAACCATATCCCAAGACTCACACTCCATATTCCTAAGCACCCTGGAGAATATCAGAGTCCAACCTATCACTCTTATACTGGGTGACATCAACTACCCCTCCATAAACTGGGAAAACTATTCATGTACCAATACACTTGCCCAACGCTTTCTGGAATTCATTAATTCCAATGCCCTCGACCAGCTCATTTTTACCCCTACTAGAGGTAGCAACATCCTTGACCTGTTTATTACTAACATGGGCAACCATTGCTCTACACCAATATTCAACTCCTCCCTGGTTAGATCCGACCACAAAGTAATCACTTTGGAAATCCACCCCCCCCCCCACTCCCACAAAGTAAACACCATGAAAAACTTCTCCAAAGCTAACTTTGGGCTCCTAAAAACAGAGGTGGCTAACTTCACAGCATCCATGAAAATGGAGAATAGTTGCATGACCACCAAATCATACATCAATGCACTGTACGAACAAGTACACAAATGCATGGATCTCGCCATACCCAATAGAACCAAGACGCTCTCTTCAAAAAAAAAAAAATAAGGAAGCCAATCTGGTGGTCCCCTGCCATAAACAAACTCTACAACAGAAGGAGGAAACTGATGTGGAATAAGGTGAAGTCCCAAGACTGGAAAAACTCCCTTATCAGCCTCAACAAAAGGTTGAGATCCCTCATCAAATCCTCTAAAGCTAGCTATGAAAAAAGAATTGCAGCAGATAATAAAGACAACCACAAAGCCTTCTATAGTTATGTAAAGAATCTCCATGGCAATACTCATATTTGCTCTGAGCTACTGCACAATGGTACCTCCTATAGTGAGCCAACAGATATTGTCAATATACTGGCCGACAGATTCAGTGCCAACTTTACCCCTTTCTCCCCCAAAGGATGAATCACAATACCAGTAGATTGCCAGCCACCCAATATTACTGCTGCACAGGTTAAAACAGCACTGTCCAAGGCCAAGAATGCAGCTTCTATGGGACCTGACAGTATCTCCGGCTGTGTTCTACATGAACTACAGAGTGAAGTGGCACTTCACCTGTGTGTCCTGTTCAATCACAGCCTTACCTCTGGCTTTGTCCCTACTGAATGGCGCACTGCTGCAGTCATCCCTCTCCATGAAGGAGGAGCAACTACAGACCCCGGTAACTATTGCCCCATTAGCCTGATGAGTCTGATATGCAAAGCTATGGAATGCATCATCATGGACCTAATAAACAAGGATATACGGAATCTCCAAACTCTGGATCCTACACTGTTTGCTTTTGTGAAGGGTAGATCATGCCTACTTAACTTGGTCGACTTCTCTGAGTAAGTCACCAGAGGTGTGGATGAATGCAAGGTGGTTCATACAGCCTACGTTGATCTGGCCAAGGCCTTTGATACCATTCCCAACTCAGGAATCATAGAAAAACTCGCTAAGCTAGGCATCAACCCCTATATCACTAGGTGGGTTGCAAAATGGCTCACAGATAGAACCCACAGTGTGAAAGTAGCTGACTCTAAGTCAGACTGTCGACCAGTCATGAGTGGAGTCCCACAGAGTTCAGTCCTGGGTCCTCTCCTGTTTGATACCTACTTCTCTGAAGTCCAGGCCAATATAATGGGACTCTGGCTAACAAAGTTCGCAGACAATTGCAAGTTGGGAGCTATTATTAAATTAAGTTGGAAGAATCTGAGTTGATATGGCAAGTTAGATTAAATGCACATAGTTATCCAGGCCTTAATGACACTTGCTCAATTTTGAGTTTACTTAAATTGAATAGTCTTAAGAGATGACTTAATTATGTCAGTTTTAGCCTGGGTAACATGTATTTTATTGTATTTTATTGTTGATTATAATCAATGTTTACTGCAGGCTTGCTGTCAAAGTCTCGTTACCGCAAAAATTTAATTTAACTGTAAATAATTTTATAATGTTATAATTTATTTACGAATGTTTGATCAATCAACTTATAGTGTTAATGCTATTATTATTATCGTTCTTTTTAATCTATTTTTATTTTTTATTTTTCTGTACTTATGTTATTTATCATACATTTTTCTTATAATGTTGATACGAACTGGGAATGTTTCTTTAAATTGACTGGAAGGGTTGTTCAGCCAATTATGTATTAATTGGGTCTCTAATCCAACATGGTTTTATATAACAGACTAACTTTTCACTGTCTGTTACTTCTGAAGAAGTCAGCTATTAATTGCTGATGAAAAGCGCTTAAAGAATTTGTTAAATAAACATTTCTCGACTGCTATTGCATCCGTTTTTTTATTTTTATTAGTTTGTTGCCTTGGTTTTAATTAGCTATTATTAACTCCCCAAGTGATACTGACATCCTACAGAAAGGCCTCAATGAGACCAACGACTGGTGTCAGAACCATGGCCTTAAGCTCAATACCAAAAAATGTGTCGTCAACCCCCCTTAGGAAAAGCCCGGTTCCCTTGAATTACCATAGCGATGGTAGTCCACTGAATATAGAAGGCATTATAAGAGATCTACGAACACAGGTTGGCAGCAACCTCTCTTTTGACCACCACATTATCACTGTGGTCAGAAAGTCCTTCTATGTGGCACATCTCATTACTAAGGGTTTTGCATCCAGGAAGAAAGAGGTCATTGTCTTCCTCTACTCTTCCCTCATTAGGCAAATAATTGAGTGCAATGCCCCATTTGGTATCTACCTCACTAGACACCGCAACAACTAGATAGGCCACAAAGATACCTCACAAAGAGGATCCTAGGCTTTAAATACTTGTTCTATATGGGCAGACTCAAAAACTCCAACTATTCTCTGTCTCATATTACCTACTTAGAGGTGATCTTTGCTTGACTTACAAAGCCATGTCTGACCCAGCTCTGTTAGAAATGCTGCATCTATAGAAATCCCAATCCTCTGCACCACACGCTCCAGAGACTTCAACCTCATTAACACAATCAACAGAACATGCTGGAGGGACAGGTTCATAACCCAGAGGCTGCCCATGCTGTGGAATAGACTTCCCATACATGTCAAGCAGAGCACCTCAATGGCCCTCTTCAAGAGAAATCTTGACGAGTGGATGGGAAATAGAAAATTCACCAATGGGGATCACTCCAGTGGCTCTACTCGACTGAGGCACTAGGAACTAAGGTAGGGTGGCATGATGCTAGGGTAATCCTATGGGCTAGGTTTGTAAAGGCTCCAGGGCCATTAGCATAGTATACACCTATGAACCTATGAAATATGATGTATAATTAAAAGGGAGTAATCTAAGCATATTTGGGTCATGACACTCTGTGAAATTAAACATAGTTGAATAAGTTTATGAAAACATTTGTGAATGGGTTAGCAAACAATGGTTTAACAATAGTACAGTGAATGTAACCTTCCCATTGAAACAGTGAAGTCAGAATTATCAGTGTTCAGTCCTTAACCAATGAACAAAATCAGAATTAAAAATTCAACCAATGGAATTTTCAGTTTCAAAGTTCAGCAACAGAGTGTTTCCTCAAAAGTAAAGTAGACTCACTAAAACAAATTCTGAATCTCTTTCATAAATAATATAAAACAATAAATATTGACAGTAGTTCTTCAGGAGTTCACAACAAACAATGGCTATTCACCCTAGAGAAGTCAGAATTACCAGTGTCGAGTTTTTAACTAATGAGATAATCAGAATTAAAAATCTAAGCAATGAAACTTCTAGTCTCAATGTTATCTCCAAGATCAACAAGGTGGGTTTTTTGCAGTAAAGAGTGTCCATTGAGAAAAAAATTAATTAATAGACACAATAACAATCAACAATAATAGCAATCTCTTAGGAGTTTCAACATTAAAAAACTCAAATGGCAGCGGGCATCAGTGCAGTTTTATCAAATTTCAATTACAGGTATGTGACCAATGAAAGCAGCAGAATCCAAAATTCAACCAATGAGAAGTGTTATTCTTTTGTTAACAATCAGATACCCAGTGGTTTGCTAATTGTTAATTTTCCAGAAGACATGTGGACAAACACATAGTGGAAAAGAAAGTAATACATGAAAAAAGCAAACAGCATTGAATCAGTTGAAAACACATTTATACACAGTAGCTTATAAATATCATGGTGAATGTACACTTTCCCTGCACTCTGTGAACTGTTGAGTGTTTTATCAATGAAATCATCTAGAATAAAAATTCAACCAATGAAAAGGGTAGCTCTAAAGGTATCTCAGTTTTGACTTTTTTAACTAATGAAACTATCAGGATTAAAAAATTAAGTAATTAAACATCTAGTCTCATTGTTATTTGTAAGATCAAGAATGTGGTTTGTCCTTCATCAGTAAAGAGCATCCATTGAGAGAAAACAAAACATTATTAAAATAAATTAATAAAAAACAATAATACTAAATAATACTAGTACTCCATACGGAGTTTCAACAATAAAAACTAAAAACCTCCGTGGGCATCAGTCCAGTGTTCCAGATTTTCAATTGCCGCTATGTGACCTATGAAATCAGCAGAATCTGAAATTCTACCAATGAGATGTGTTATTCTGCAGTTCATAATTGAACCAGTTGCTAGCTATTTCTGAGTCTTTTTGTAGATGTGTGGACAAATACTTTGTGGAAAGGAAAGGAAAGTATATCTATAAAGATATGGATATAGATATAGATATAGATGTAAATATGGATAAACATATAGCTAGAGATATGGATATAGATATAGATATAAGTATGGATATAGATGTAGATATTAATAAAAATATGGATATTGATATGATATAGATATAGATATAGATATAGATATAGATATAGATATAGACATAGATATAGATATAGATATAGATACAGATTTTTTTCTGGTGAGCTTGTGCATTTGATTTCATCCTGGTAAAACAGTACTGCTTTTTCCTTGTATAAAAAGACTACAGAGCAGAGTAATATGGCATTATCCAGGTGACTACTTTTAATACTATTTTTGTGAAGGTTCTACTTATTGCTTTCTCTAGTCATTTTTTTAGGAGTGGGTGGATGGGGTGCAGTTTTTGGAAGGATGATTGACTTAGTTTCAAGCTGGCTTTTGATACCACTGGGAAAAAAAACTTGAGGGAAACAGGGACTTTTGTTTTATTAGCAGAGGATTAGTTCTAGTATTTTGTAGAAGACTATCATTATTATTATTATTATTATTATTATTATTATTATTATTATTATTACTCAAATATAGTGGTGATAAATGCTTGAAGACACAGACTACTGATAAACTCCCTGTAACCCAATTTACAATTGCATTTTTATCAAACCCCTTTATCACTTTCTATTGCTAGGATAAACACAACATACACAGAGATATGTAAATATATATTGTAAACATGTTACACACAAACATTTACCTGTATGCAGTTCTTGTACATTAGAAAACATTTATTTTTTTAATTTATTTTAAGAATATTGTAATACTGAGATTTGAAGACAATGTCTGCAAGAAACATCAATTTTTTTTCTGATTTTCCTTTCATGAAAACACAAATTATTGATGAGTGTGTAATATTAAATAAATAATGTTTTTGGTCTTTCAGATTTTAGATTACTAAATATAAAAGAAGATTGGAACCATAAAGCTGAAGAAATTAACAGCTGAAAGGATTGATGGTATCCACAAATGCAGAATAGATAGATACTGTATTTCAAGTGAATAATTCTAAGACAATTACAGTGGAAGTTTTATTTGAAAATAAAGATTAAGTGGGTTTGTAAGCTGAATTCAGAAAGGCTAACTTGAGCTACCTTGAGATATAAGCATGTTGTACACCTTGTGATAATCATTTCTAATTATGCCCTACTATGGTGCAAAACCACCATGGTGGGCTGTTTCTGTGGCCTACTGTAAGTGCTAATGAGGCATTCTGGTGGAGCTGCCCATGAGTTCTTCCATGGAAATGCTCATGGTAAGGCATTACACAGCAGAGTGATTCTGACAATATCTGTGCTGCATAAATTACATCTGCCTCCCATTCTAATGAACATGGTCAAATGTTTGTGTTCATCTTTTAGCAGACAGATAATGTTGGGGGTATGTGTCCCTGAGTGTATGTATGCAGCTGCATGTGTGAGGACATGTTAAGGTATAAGTGGTAAAAGCAGAGTATGTGTGTGTAGTCACGCGCACTTGAATTTATCTATCTGTGAATGCATGTACATGTGGGGGGGGGCTGTCATAGCTCCACACTCCCCTAGATTAATGAGCACATCCTATAACATTTGGGAGAGACACTAGACTCCAGAACTACTCCTTACATATTGCCGTATTTTGATAAAAAAAGTTAAACTAAAAAGCAGGAAATATTTAAATGCTGTAGCTTTGGCATGACAAGCAACAGCCTTAACTCTCTACATTAACCCATGCGTCAGTGTTAGAGGGTGTTTTTTTACATAACAGGAATCAAGAAACTCAAAATTTTGGCAATATTCTCTAATTAGAATGGTCTGTCAATGACAGCTGATATGGCATATGTAAGAGGCAAAAACAGGAGCAGTCTGTAAAGTCAGGGTCAGTTGAGAAAGATGGGGTGTGTCCATGGTGGAGGAGGCTTTTGGGCAAAGCCAGGAGGGATAGTAGACAACAACATAGAAAATGTTCAATATTAGTTTGACTTGCATAAAAAAAACAACAGAGTAACAGGTCATGCACTTTAGGAACAGTAAGAAGAATTAAACTCTAATGTCTGGTATTAGCTGACTGTATTTAACCATGATGTACAAGGGTAGGGGAAAATAAGAATATACCTCAGGGACATTATCCAACTCATGGGGAGGTAAGAAGTATGCTGGTGTGTGTGCGTGTGTGTGTGTGTGCACGCGCATGTGTGTGTGCATGTGTGTGTCTGTGCATGCGTGTGTGCGCGCGCGTGCATGTGTGTGTGTGTTTGTGTGTGTGTGTGCTCATGTGTGTGTGTGCATGTAGGTGTGTGTGTGTGTGTGTGTGTGTGTGTGTGTGTGTGTGTGTGTGTGTGTGTGTGTGTGCGCACGCAGGTGTGTGTGTGTGTGTGTGTGTGTGTGTGCGTGTGTGCGCATAGGCAGTCTCTGAGTGAGAAACCTGTCCCTCCAGCATGTTCTGTTGATTGTGGTAATGAGGTTGAGGTCTCTGGAGCATGTGGTGTGGAGAGATTGGGATTTCTTTAGATGTATAATTTCTAATACAGCTGGGTCATACATGGCTTTGTAAGTCAAGCAGAGATCACCTCTAAGAGACAGAGAATAGCTGGAGTCTTTTGCGTCTGTCCACGTAGGACATGTTTAATGCCTACGATCCTCTTTGTGAGGTACTTCTGCGGCCTCTCCACCTGTTGCAGGTGTCTAGTGAGGTACATGCCAAATGGGGTATTATACTCGATGATTAGTCTATTGAGGGAAGAGTAGAGAGAAGAGATGACCTCTTTCTTCCTGGATGCAAAACTCTTGGTAATGAGATTTGCCAAAAAAAAAGGACTTTCTGACCACAGTGGCAATATGGTGGTCAAAAGGAGATGTTGCTGTCAACCTGCATCCCCAGATCTGTTATAACACCTTTAGTGTTCAGTGGGCTCCCATCATTGTGGTAATTAGTGGGAACTGAGTTTTTACCAAAAGGGATGATGATGCATTTTTTGGCATTAAGATTAAGACCATGGTTTCGACGCCAGTCATTGGTCTCATTGAGGCCTTTCTGTAGGATGTCTGCATCATTTGGGGAGTTAATCATGGTTCCCAGCTTGCAGTCATCTGTGAACTTGGTAGACAGAGTCCCTTTGTGTTGGCCTGGACTTCTGAGAAGTAGACGCCAAACAGGAGAGGACCCACGACTGATCCCTGTGGGACTCCACTTGTGAATGGTCAGTAGTCTGACTTGGAGTCCACTACTTTTACACTATGTGTTCTATCTCTGAGCCAATTTGCAACTCACCTAGTGATATAGGGGTTGATGCCTGGTTTGGTGAGTTTATCAATAATTCCTGAGTGAAGAATGATATCAAAGGTTTTGTCCAGATTGAGACAGGCTGTATGTACTGCCTTACCTTCATCCACAGCCCTGGTGACTGACTGAAAAAAGCCCACCAGGTTGAACAGACATGATCTCCCTTTCACAAAGCCAAATTGCATGGGGTCTAGAGTTTGGAGATTTCCTATATCTTTGTTAATCAGGTCCATGATGATGCACTCCATAGCTTTACATATCAGACTCATCAAGTTAATGGGGCAATAATTCTCAGGGTCTGTAGCTGCTCCCCCTTTATGGAGAGGGATGACTGTAGTAGTGTGCCATTCAGTAAGGACAAAGCCTGAGGTGAGGCTGAGGCTGTGCCTGAACAGAGCACACAGATGTGGTGCCAGTTCACTTTGTAGTTCATGTAGAACACAGCCAGGGATATTATCAGGTCCCATGGAAGCTGTATTCTTGGCCTTGGACAATGCAGGTTTAACCTGTGCTGCAGTAATGTTGGGTGTCTGGCATTCTTCTGGTATTGTGATTGGTCCTTTGGGGGTGAGAAGGGCAACGTTGGCACTGAATCTGTTGGCCAGTATGTTGGCAATATCTGTTGGCTAAGTATAGGAGGTACCATTGTGCAGTATCTCTGAGCAAATTTGGGTATTGCCGTGGTGGTTTGTGATATAGCTATAGAAGGCTTTGTGACTGTTTTTAGTATCTGGAGCCAGCAAATGGTGACTAAATGATTATATTTAGCAGAATAACATCCCAAGTAATAATAACATACGGTTTGACTGGTAACATACACAGCCTTCTTCACTGTATATAGCTGAAGATGTTACCGTATTCTGATATGTGCAGATATGGATCATCTGCATTATAATATAATTTAGTGATTTCATTTGTGAGCCGCATTTGACCTAATGCGCAGGAGGAAGTTCCTTGGTGTTTTTAGTATCTGCCACAATTCTGCCTTCATAGCTGGATTTAGAGGATTTGATGAAGGAATTAAACTTTTTGTGGAGGCTAATAAGGGAGTTTTTCCAGTCTTTGGGACTTTGCCTTTTTCTCCACAGTTTTTTCCTTCTGTTGTAGTGTTTATTATTTTATTAATGGCAGGGGACCACAAGATTGGCTTTGTTTGTTTTTGGAGGAGAGTGTCTTGTTTTTTTTTGGGTATGGCTAGTTCTATGCATTTGTGTACATGTTTGTACAGTGATTGGTGTATGATTTGGCAGTCATGAAGTTATTTTCCTTTGGCATGAGTGCCGTGAATTTAGCCACATCTGTCTTTAGGAGTCCAAAGTCAACTTTGGAGAAGTTTTTCAAGGTGGCTACCTTTGTGGTGGGTGTGGGCAAGATGTGAATTTCCATGGTGATTAGTTTATGGTCAGATCTGACCAGGGAGGGATTGACTATTGCTGTAGAGCAATGGTCTCTCATGTTAGTAATAACTAGGTCAAGGATGTTGCTTCCTCTAGTGGGGGTCAAAATGAGCTGGTCCATGGCATTGGAACTGAAGAACAAGCATTGGGCCAGTGTATTGATGCCTGAGTCATTTTCCCAGTTGATGGAGGGGTAGTTGAAGTCTCCTATTAAGACAGTGTTGGGTTGGACCTTGATGGATTCCAGGGTGCTTAGGAACATGGAGTGAGAGTCTAGCAACATGGTTGGGGACATATAGCAGGCTATGACCTGGATCGCCGCCTTACCCAATGTTAGTTGTACCTGAAGTATCTCAGATGCATTATGCTGGGCTACTAGTCTACAGGTGTGCATATCCTTTATGAATATGGGGACACCACTGCCTTTGGAGCTTCAGTCCATGTTTCAGGGCCGAAAGGTGTGGAATGAGATATAGTCTGGTAGTGCAGGGGTGTTTTCTGCTGCTTTAAACCAGGTCTCCATTACAGCTCAAATGTCGATGTTCTCCATTTTGAGGAGTGCTTCGAGTGAGTGCATTTTGAGATTTAGACTACTAGTGCTGAGCAGCATGACCCTCAGATTGCATTTATTTATAGCTCTTACAGTGGTAATTTGGTATTTGGAACACCGCCTAAAAAAGGCACTATAGGGGTGGCAAGAGCCTTAGCCAGTACCCGGAAACCCAGGGGTGACAGATGCAGGCCATCTCTGGCAAAACATCGAGGTCTGTCAATCACGTCTCCCCAAGCAGACAGATACTATATCCCCATAGAATGACACCAGAAACTTAGCCAGTTGTTGAAATCAATCATTTTTTGTTTGTACTGCAGTATCATTCTGGGTGATGGAAGGATACTGCTCAGGACTAGTGTCATACCTGCCTGGGCCACATAATCCGAGAGCTCCACCATGTTTCTTTTCATGTAGTCCAGGGAGGTGCATCTCAGGTCATTCACACCCACATGGACAATGACAGAGTCATACTTGTAATTGCTGTGGAGTGACCTGAGTGCATGTGTTATGTGCCGGATTCTGGAACCTGAAAGACAGCTGACTGTTCCCTTTTCTTTATCCAACCTAGTGAGTCGGACATCTATGTGCCTCATTATTGAGTCACTTATGATTAGTGTATTGGGCAAGGTGTTTAGCTTTAGAGGCTTAGGTTGAGGGGCACACTGTGGAGGTGAGCTATGTGTCCTGTGGTTTGTGTTGTGGTGATCGAGTGCATTTCTGTCTTGGTGGTCTCTGCTGTTTGGGTACATGTTTCTTGAGAGCCTCTGTGAAGGTGAGTGTGTGGTTTGTGTTTTTATTTGATAGCTGTAATAGTGAGTGTTCTGGGGGGCTATGTATTACATGTGGTGTGGTGCAGGTGTTGACCTTCTCCTCTTGACCAGCTAGTCTGGTCTTGGATAGCTTCAATTTTGGTGATATAAGTGTATCTCTCACAAGTCTGAGTGTTGGGAGGTAAGAGGAGAGGATTGCCTGTGTACATGAGGCAGTTGCTGCACTGTCTCAGAATGCCAATGTGCACCAGGTTAATAGTAGAATGCACGGGGAACTGCCCTATAATCATGCCAGGAGGGATGGTCATAACTACTAAGTACTGGACCTATTTCTTTGAAGAACGACTAGTGCTGACGGCACTTTGGTGTGCTACAATAATTGCTACAAAAACCTGTTGAAGTGCAAAGTGATTAGGGTATTTGAAGTTCAAGATAGAAAGAACTATTAAGATCTAAGGGAAAAACTAAAGAGCAGACTTTCTGGAACCAGTAATAGTTTGCTTGAGCTCGGCACCACATGTTGGAGCTTAAAAAAGTGCAAACCTGTGCAAATGTGAGATTTTAAACCAGATAGTTGAAAGGAATGGAAAAACTGCCCAAACGGCCAATAAACTACAATTTCTGGGTTGGAAACCACTCCTTTCATGGTAGATAGGCTACCTAGTGCTTACCACTCCCACTAATAAGGTAGAAAACTTCCCTCCAACACAGAAAGGCTTGGAGAGCTCAGAAGCTTACAAACAGTCCTGGATACAGCAAATCTGTATCTGGACTAAACTAGTTACAGGAAAGGTGGAAAACAAATGCAAACATGGCCTTTTAAACCATAAAGTTGAAAGGGATAGAAAAACTGCCCAAATGGCCAATAAACTACAATTTCTGGGCCAGAAACCACTCCTCTCGTGATAGATAGGCTACATAGTGCTTGCCACTCCCACTGATAAGCTAGAAGGCTTCCCTCCAACACAGAAAGGCTTGGGGGCCTCAGAAGCTTAGAAACACTCCTGCATACAGCAAATTTGTATCTGGACTATACTATTTACAGGGAAGGCAGGAAACAAGCTTAGCATTTTGTTTTACAGAAAAGCAGCTAAAACAGTAGTAAAAACAATTTAAATGTAGTGCAAGCTAGCATATGAGTGTGTAGCAATATTAAAGCAAATAGAGTTTAAATAAATGCAATTAAATTTAAAAAATGACTAAAAACAAGTGCAGAAGGCAGTACATTAGGAAATAAATCAAGATTGAGTCACTTAGAGTATCAGAAAACAAGGCCAGCAAATATATAAATAATTAATTCAAGCAAAAATTAAGACAGTGCTGAAGTCTGAATAGTTAAAAAGTGCCACAAATATACTTATTAGCTCTATATTTCCAGATTGTTTGTGAAGCATACTCAGTCAGAACACAAGGAGATTCTAGCAATGGTAGATTCTAGCAAAGAAAGTGGAAAGGGAGAAAGGAGGAACAGAAGATAATTCAAGGTTAAAAAACTAAGGGGTTGGCCTTCTCAAATGTTCTCTCTGTATTAGTTAGAATGAGCTAATGACACTAGACTGGGAGGAGTGTCCCAGATCAAATTTGCAGTAGGGGTGGGCAACTGTAAATCTGCCAAGTATAAGAACAAGATACCAATAGGGAGAGAGGGTGGGAAACTATTTTAGGCAGAAAACATTACAGACATGTTTATCACAGCAGAAAACAGCAGTGAGCCACTAAATGAAAGTTTTAAACAAATAAGCAAGGCAACTCTAGAGAATGCTTTTAACTGCAAACAAACAAATTAGTTATATGATACACTCATTGGCAGGAAAACAGAGCAAACAAACAGATTCTTAGAAAATGGAGGAAATTTTCAGTTAATACCTTTCACATAGTGAAACTAGCTAAAAAACCTTACAAACAGTGTGACAGTAAAAACCTTATTTATCAGGTCCCGTAAGGCAGACAATTTTAGTACAACCGGGCAGATAGTTTATAGCAATAAAATACAGTAAAAGGTATTCAGCAGACAATAAACAGTGCTTTAAATGGCTAGAATAAGCAATAACTAGTAAAAATAAGCAAAAAAAAACAGGATACTTATTGTTATATATCACAGATCAGAGTTGTGGTCAGTGCCCCTCCTCCGCTCAGCTCAGTGTGGGGTTATTTCTTAATCCTCATGTAGATTCAAGTGACATATTGATACTCCTATGTTTCACTTTTATATATGCATTAGTGAGTTAACAAAATGAAAACAGTGGTATCCATAACTCTCAATTATTTGTGACCAAGAGAACTTTTCTGTAAGTTAACTGTATCTGACAACCTGCTAATATAATAAGATTTACTGAAAAAAATGGCCATTCAACAAAGCTAATTGAGAGAAACGGAAGCGTCATTCTTACCATAATAATACATATATATAGGAGAGCAGGTTCACATGCCATAAAAAAACAGAAAGAACTAAGACTGATAGGGATTGCAATCAGCTGGCAGGGAAGACAATCTCAGGCTGCCAAATACTTTCCTCCTATATCATAATACATTGCAATACCTCTCCTGATCTAATGTATGTTAAGTGAAAAGTTTGGAAATCTGAAAACATGAGACCTAAGATCACTCTCATTACAGCAGGAGAAGGTGATTGGGTATGTTATGGAGGAAGGACCTACTGTCCCAGATCTAGTACTATGTTACATCTGGTAAGAGACATTCCATCCTTAGAATGGAGTCGCAGGCAAATCCATCTGGAAAGTGTCTCATGGAAATATACTCTCATTTTACAGAGGCCCTTAGAACAAGACTTACACCAAGGAAGTCCTTCTACGTGGCACACCTCATCATAAAAGGGTTCGCATCCAGGAAAAAAGAGGTCACTGTTCCCCTCTACTCGTCATTCATTAGACCCATTATAGAGTACAACGTCTCTTTTGGAATGTACCTCACAAGACATCTGCAGCAGCTGGAAAGACCACAGAAGTACCTCACAAAGAGGATTACTGGCCTCAAACAAATGCCCTACACTGACCGCCTCAAAAAACTCCAGCTTTACTCCGTAGCATATCGCCTACTCTGAGGTGATCTCTGCCTAACATATAAAGCTATGTCAAACCCAGAGCTGCTAGACATGCTACACCTAAGTAAATCCCAATCCCTCTGAGCTACATGCTCTAGGGACCTAAACCTTGTCACCACAATAAACAGGATACACTGGAGGGATAGATTCCTGTCCCAGAGACTTCATATACTCTGGAACAAGCTACCCATCTATGTCAAGCAAAGTTCTTCATTAGCACTCTTCAAGAAAAAATCTTGATGAGTGGATGGGAAATAGGAAATACACCCAGGGGATCACTTCTGTGTCTCTGCTGGACAGTGGCACAGGAAAATAACTTTCTTTGGTGGTGTAAGCTATGGAACCTTGCAGGCTAGCCTTACATAGGCCCTTGGGAATGATAGCCTAGTACCTACCTATGAACCTATGAACCTATAAGTCTGACTAGCTTGGTCTGCAAAGTTATAGAGTGCATCATCATGGATTTCATTAACAGAGACATTGGAAACCTCCAAACACTGGACTCTACATAGTTCGGCTTTGTTAAGGGCAGATCATGCCTCCTAAACCTGGTGGACTTCTTTGAGACAGTTACCAAGGCTATAGACGAGAAAAAGGTGGTCCAGACAGCTTACCTAGACCTTGCAAATGCCTTCAACACCATTCCCCACTCAGGTATTATAGACAAGCTCACCAGCCTGAACATAAACCCCTACATCAAGAGATGGGTTGCCAACTGGCTCACGGACAGAACCCACATGGTAAGAGTTGCAGAAGCTAGGTCTGACTCTAAACCGGTTACAAGTGGCATTCCTCAGGGCTCAGTCCTAGGACCCCTCCTGTTTGGCATATACTTCTCAGAGGTACAGGCAAGCACAGGAGGACTATGTCTGACCAAGTTCGCAGACAACTGCAAACTAGGGGCTATAACTGACTCTCCGGCTGACACAGACATCCTCCAAAAGGGTCTCACTGAGACAGATACCTGGTGTCAAAACCGTGGCCTCAAGCTAAATGCCAAAAAGTGCATAGTCATCCCCTTTGAAAAAACAAAGTACCCACAAACTACCACATAGGTGGTAGCTCCCTAAATACGGAAGATGTAATAAGGGATCTGGGGACCCAAGTAGATAGTAAACTCTTCTTTGATAATCACATTGCCAAAGTGGTTAGAAAATCCTTCTATGTGGCCCACCTAATCACAAAAGGGTTTGCATCCAGGTTGAAAGAGGTCATTGGGCCCCTCTATGCATCACTCATCACACCCATCATAGAGTACAATGCCCCATTTGGGATATACCTTACAAGACACCTGCAACAACTGGAAAGACCACAGAAGTACCTCACCAAGAGGATCACTGGCCTCAAGCAGATGCCCTATGCAGCTCGACTGAAGAAACTCCAGCTGTACTCGGTTGTATACCACCTACTCAGAGGTGATCTCTGCCTGACATACAAGGCCATGTTCAACCCAGA
The DNA here is from genome assembly GCF_019279795.1 of Protopterus annectens. Classification (NCBI taxonomy): domain Eukaryota; kingdom Metazoa; phylum Chordata; order Ceratodontiformes; family Protopteridae; genus Protopterus; species Protopterus annectens. The sequence continues at coordinate 511,935,383 of NC_056740.1, read as the reverse complement.
ATTGATGGGCATGCTCCACCTATAGAAAACCATATCTCCTCGAGCCACATGCTCTAGGGTTCTAAACCTCACCACAACAATAAACAGGACGTGCTGGAGAGATAGGTTCCAGTCCCAGAGATTTCCCATGCTTTGGAACAAGATTCCAATCTACATTAGGCAGATCTCCTCACTAACCCTCTTCAAGAAAAACCTTGATGAGTGGATGGGAAACAGAAAGTTTACCCCAGGGATCACTTTAATGGCTCTGCTGGACAGAGGCACAGGGAATTAATCTAAGGGGGCGGCGAAAGCCAACACATTCTGGCTAGGCTTATAAATACCTTTGGGCAGATAGCCTAGTACCTACCTATGAACCTATTGTATCCAGCTTATAATGGTGTACAAATGTGCTGAGAGATGAGATAGAAACTTCTCCGCAGATGTCATCTCGACCTGTGCTTCTGCGAAAAAGTTATGGACATAGAAACTGCTCCCAATAGCTGACATCCAGGACCTACGATCAGAGACACATTACTTTTAATACAGCAGAATTAAATATAGTCTGACAACCATTCCTCCAAAAATACCATTGGAAACGTTTTTCTTGGTAGAAGAAGCAAGTATCTGGTTATCTCTGCATCAGACTTTGTTCTTTCAGCATAAACCTTTAAATGTTGGAGTAAATCCGCGTAATGGAAATAGGCATTCCATAATCATGCAGAAAAAGGTATTTACACAGATATACTGAATGTAGTACACTTCAGTAGTACATTTTAGCATAAAAACGTCACTAACAAGAGAAGCCTTATCCCTCTGAAATATTAGGTATGGCAGCTCAACCGACAAAGCATGCAGCTCCATAATTCTCCTAGCTGTAGTGGCAGCCTCCAGGAATGCAGTTTTCTGTAAATTTTATTCAGATCGGTAGTAGCTGGAGATTTAAATGGGGGATAAGGTCAGTTTCTCTGAGCTGAGTTATAAATCTCAAAGCAGTAAAAGATCCTTTAGGATAGGTCTAATCATGAATGTACATACCATTTAAAGATATGTTGGAATCCTTTAATGATTCCAGAGAAAAATAGTTGAAACTTTAATGAGCATTCAAAGTGGTTGTAAGATGCACTTTGGCAGAGAAATAACTGATCCTGGAATCAGAAACCTGCCCAAGAGAATCAAAGACAGAAGGGATAGAGTTAAACCTGCTCTAGTCCATTGCCTGTGAGTTGAACCACTACTGTACATGGAAAAGTCATGTCATTACCCTGACTGGATGTGTGTGTGTGTGTGTGTGTGTGTGTGTGTGTGTGTGTGTGTGTGTGTGTGTGTGTGTGTGTGTGGTGTGTGATGTATGTTTCGGCACTATCTAGGATGGATGTAACTGGAGGGGCTTCTCTAGAAGATAAGCCAGAAGAAATAGGAACAAAATCTGTTGAATCCAATTAATGGTGATGTGAATGATCCTGGCTTTGTGCAGTTTTCCTTTCTGATGAAATGATTTCTTAGAAGAAAACGGGGAAAAGTGTGGAGTATTTCAGAGGGCTATTTCTGGAAAAGAGCACCACTGGAGCATTGCCCCAAAAGTAGTTGCTGCAGTTGATGTTTGCTGCTGAAAAAAGAGATTGCAGCATGGCCTTTATCATTTCTGAGACAATGTTTTAGACATGGGTGGGCTGAGATTCCAGTTGTGGGTCAAAATAAGCAACGGCTAAGCCTGTGAACAAAACAACTGACATTATCAGAACATGGATAACAAGGAGAAAGTACTCTAACTGAATAGTCCATTTCCACAACATCTCCACAACATAAACATCTCACAGCAAGGAGTAAGATAAAGCACCTCAGTGCCCCTTGCAGATATACCAGATAACCACCATGTTGTTAGAGTGGATGGCTATCATGCCTGGAGAAATGCAGTCTTAGAAGCCCTGCAGAATAAGAAGGATTGCATTGTCTCTAAAGTTTTAATGTGTGGAAGACATCTAAGCACTCTGATCTAACTTTTCCATTATGATCCCCTTCACCCTAAGCTATATGCATGTGTGGTGACTCCACCTTGGTTATGTTTAACATAAAGGGATCATATTCATTTAGGCTGGGTAGATTCTTCCACCACAGAAACTGCTTCTTGTATACCTTGCATATTCATATGTGATTATAGTTTGAGTTTTAAATTTGCGACCATTGTGTACAATCCACTACAGAGCCAGCATGTGAAGCCTAGTATGGGGCACCAACAGGATGGCTGTCAACACAAAACGTAGAAACTTGTGACTCAGAGAGAGCCAAAGGTTTCTAAGAATTCAATATCAGGGCAATGTTACATTTGAGAGACTGTACAATCTTCAGTAGCAAATTTGGCCTGCACATAACTTTGTCCATGATGCAGCCAGTAAACATATGTACATGAAAGGGAGAAAAATGTAACTTTATAAGGCTTACTGTGTTAACAATGGAGTGGACTATTACTACCAGGATTATTTTGCCACAGTTGTTTGTAGCCTGAGCTTTAGAAGTGGCTATTGGTCAGTCGATTAGATATGGGAGTACTTTGGATCCTTGCAGTACCTGGTGGGTTGATTCTATGGACAAGCACACAGTAACTTATGTCAATATGTAAACAAGGTAAGTGAACTGGTCAAGGGATCCTTTTCAGTTATGAGCATTTCAACTATCTGGGAAATAACTTTAAAGCTATAGTCAGACCAGTACTGGTAATGTCTGGCTCCAACCCAGAATGCAAGACAGCGCTTGACCCTTTTGCAAACTTAGTGTAGAGATGGGCATCTTGGAGATTCAAGGAATGTATCCAGTTTCCTGATAAACACTGAAGGGTTACCGCACTGTAAATATTCAACAGTTTTCTTTGGGCAGAAAGCTGTTTCAAATCCTTAGAACTAGAATTCTGTTATGACCCTGGACTTTATTTGTGCTAGAAACAACCTGAAATAACAGCCTAACTCTTTCTGATCAGGTGGCTGTTTTATTGCATGTAATCTATGACAAGGTTGTATATCAGGCAAGGGAAGTGATGTAGATTTGGCTGTATCGAGAATACAATTTTGCATACTCTAGATATAAGAATCCTGATCCACCAGCCCACAGTGATGGATTCTCACATGGACTGGTGGCAGGATAACCAAGGAAAGTATCAGGGTTGTTGCTGCAGTCCACCCATATGTATTTATGGTTTCCAGTATATTAACAAGGATCTTTGCTAGTGGGTCAGTGATGTTTCTGGAAATTATCCTTGTTATTGGGTGACATCCAAGATGACTGTTGATTCTTCTACTGTGTTCTGCCCCTGAACCACATCTGGCATTAATACTTCTGCATCTTAGAAAAGGACAACTGAAATGGCAGGAAATTGATGTCCGCAGTGATGACATTACTGTTGTTGTTCTCCATATTTTTCAGATGTGCCCTGACTTCTTGGCAAAATATGCATGGGCCTTTGAAAAGTGTTTCCATGAAGGTTGCTTTGGTATTCCTTCACAAACTTTTATTTGAAACTCACATGCAGGCACACTGCAATGTTGAATCTTACAGCTTTCAACCAGACATTTGCAGGAAAATATACAGTGTGCATCATGATAGTGGTCACAGCCAAAATAGCTGAGGACTGGGAATGGAGCTTGTCTTTGTTGGGCCTATCCAGCAAATGTTTAACATTTTGGTGCATTTTGTCATATATAGAATGTTCATACTCCACAATAAGATATAGGCAGATTTGCATCAATAGAATAAGTGCAGAGGACAAATAAAAATGTTCTTGTCTGGTGTATCAGTCACTTTGAACTCCTTGTTTGCTTGATTACTTAATGGCCCACTGTACATGAAGCCCCCTAAAGTGCAGTTGGTAAAATTAAGCTCTCTGTCAAGAACCACCACTATCTTGTGGGGCAAAAGGAAGCGGTCAGCCTTTTTAGCCACATGGGCAATCACATCAGTGCTTTTAAAAGCTAATTTGGAGATATGCCTGAAGATTGTCATCAATGGACAGTATTCAGAAGTATTACTAATTAGACTGACTAGCCTTCTGCAGCCTTACCTGTGGTAATGGTACATGATAAGTAGGCCATCCCAAATGTGATAAATCAGCTTTAACTAATTAACACCTATGTGGTGTGAAATGTCATACCCTTAGTAGCCTAGACTCATTTTGCATTCCAGAGCATTTTCCGAAAAATAAAATTAAAAAGCATAAGATAAACAAATGTCAATATTTCATGAACAATAAAAGTTATTTAAAAAGTACAAATATCAATGCTATCAGTAAGAAATATTCTTTACAGTGGTAATAGTCAGTGCATTCATATTTTTCCATAAATACTGTAATATGTTATAATGTACTCAAATTCAAAATTATATTTTTGTAAACTTTCAAAAACACATTTTGATAACCTAATAAACAACCCAAAAGAACAAAAAGACAAATTTGAAACAACGACTGCTGACTCGAAATCACACCAGCGATATCAGCTGTATCAACGGACTCAGTAATCCAAATCCAAAGAGACAAAAATGCGAATTTTATTTCTGATGAAGTTGGTGCAGAGTGCTGACAAAAAGCTTTGTTTGTTCTGCTTAAATAAAACTTTCTTTTTGCTCATTTTGCTAATCAGCGTTTAGCGTTTTTGCCTCTTTGGATTTGGATTACTGAGTCTGTGGATACAGCGGATATCGCTGGTGTGGTTTCGAGTCAGTGGTCGTTGTTTCACATTTTGATAACCTGAAAACAATACAACCAGGACATATATTTTTAGAACATTTTTGATAACCAGATGTAAACTTTCACATGACAACAAGCAAATCCTCTATAAGTGCACGTTTACTGAGTTATTTATAGACATATGAAAACATATGCTTAACTGTATAGTTAGCAGAACAAATAATACTAGATATCTCTCAAGATGTGCAACTTACAGTACAAATATCAAAGACAGTTTTCTTCAACAACATCTAATGTTTTACTTAATGCCATTTAATAAAAACTTGTTTCAGTAGTTCAAAGCACCTCGTAGCATAAAATGAATCCAGTGAACCGTAACTTTCAATAAAAACCTTTTAATGTGAGCGCTTTCGTTCACATAAATTAAATGAACTTCAACAGACAAGTAAAAGGTATACAAGTAAGCACTTAAGTACATTTCCCAGTTGATGATATCACAAACCCACCCTAAAAAATCATGTTATGGATGAACCTAACCATCAGTTTAAATATTTGGTTATTGAGCAGGTAGTACCCAATTTTAGGGGGGGTGGTCCATGGACTTTGAAATTAGAAGAACATGAGCTTTTATGGCAATTAAGACTCAATGCACATTCATATCCCGGACTAAATAAATACTGCTCTTTGAAATGTATTTTAAAATTTAAGTTATTATTGAGATGAATATGAAATAACAAAAATGAAAATATATGTATTTTATGTTGTTTATTTACATCTGCACACTTATATACATATACTTACTTTAAATTTACTTTGTACTAAATGTGAATAATATTATAATAATATATATATATATATTTAATATAACTGACTTTAGTGAGGAAGTTAAAATCACAAGTGTCAAAGCTGACATCCTTGGGGCTGGCACCAGGCAGCTGTTATCCTTGCTTCATTTTCGATCACTATTAAGGTTGACAGCAAGACCATGAGTATGAGGGTGATCTCACTATGAGGTATGAACTTCTACTCTGGCTGTTTCCTGGGGGGGGGGGCTGGAATAATAATTATGGGCTTTACCTGAGAGAAACAAGTTACAGGATTTGATTCTGACTTCAGATCATTGGCTAACTTTATAATAGTCTGTAGACTGATAGCCTGATATTTGCCTATGAACCTATGTTGTGTTTCGTCATTGCATGCTATGCACTCATTGGCTGGCATGTGCTTTTGTTAAGTACATATGTAGCCTAAAAAGATTATGCCTTTAACATGTCCCTGCAAGGTCCTAATCTCCAATCATCACCAGGGAGTGGTCTTGCAGCAAGAAGCACCATGTCCTCCCTTGAAACAGGAAATTAGCCCTCCTGGTCTGCCATCTGCCCTACATCTCACATTGCTAACAGGCTGAGGAGTATATGCTGGTCAAGCATAAGTGATATTGTCTTTTATTGTTCACATCAGCAAAATATAGCCAGATCCAGTGCTTTGGAGATATAAAGCCCAGACAATGGCATGGGTAACATGAGTTTTATTAATGACATGAGCCTAGACTGCCACAATGCCTTGCAGGAGGGGTGGAGATGCCAATGCAAATTATGGGGAAGGAACCTTTATAGTGAGTGTATAACAGCATGCACACTCAAGTGTAAGGCATTCTGCATTTTTAAAATACTCCAACAGCTTATCTCCTCACCCAGAGGATGAGGTTTGGAACATTTCACTTCATCTTTGGCAGGATGCTGGTAGGACACAAAACACCCTCATGACAGTTTGTAAAACATCGCACTTTGATAGCTCATACCTTCCTAAATATGGTGAGTAAGTCTGAGGAAATTAATGGCATCACCTCCAGAAGGGTGATGCTTGACAGTCAGTAGGGATGGAGGCATTAAAGGACACAGAAAGAAAAAAAAAATACTTTACTTGCATTTAGTTTTTGTACAGAGAGAAAGTTCTTTAGGGTTATAATTCTAATTGAGCAATACATTTTATTGTATGAGTACTGCTTTAAATAAACTGTAAGCCAACAGGTGGTCCTTTGAGCTTCAGGTCATTCAAGAACGTAGTACAAAAACTCTGATGCCTGTCACTTATTGAAAGGTTTCATCTTATTCATTCATT